>NW_023304249.1:150763-231382 GCF_011077185.1 Oxyura jamaicensis | reverse complement strand
GGGGAAGGAAGGAAGGAAGATAGAGGATGAAATAATAATAATAATAAAAAGATCCAGACGCGCCGGCAGCACGGAGAGGGTCCCCATGTAAGCACGGCGCCGGGGGAGGAGGCGGGTGGCAGCGGCCCCCCCGGTACCCGCGAAGCAGCGTGAAGAGCAGCACGCTGCTGGGGAAGGAAGGACACAGCCCCACTTTTTTTTCTTCTTCTTTCTTTCTTTTCGTAGCAGCCGGATCAAGACTCTGTGTGTGCGTGTGGATTAAAACCTTTGGGAAGAAGGAGGAAAACACCAAACCCCGCATCAGGACGACCTGGGCTTTCAAAAGGGATACAACACTCTGGATGCGCTTATTCTTCTCTTTTGTGACAGATGCTTAAATCGATTCCGACGGCCGAATCTTAGGGTCGGTGGTGGTTTTTTTTTTTTTATTTTTCCTTTGTTATTATTTTTTATTTTTATCTCCACCGTTTGGGCTCGCTGTTTTCTTTTTAATTCCTTCGTTCTGCCCCGAGTCGCATCCCTGCCGGCCCCCACCCTTCCCAAGCTGGCGGCTTGATGGGAGCCGCGGCCCCGGGGAGGCCGAGGATCCCCCGCGGCTCCAGGCGCGCTCCGCAGCCACGCAGGGCTGCGCAGCGCCGTCCAGCCCAGCCCGCCTCCCCCCGCGCGATGCGCCGTGGCGCCGCACTCTAGGCGGCATTTTCGCCCTCTCTCCTTTTTTCTCCGGGGGGCGAAGCGAGACAGAGAGGCGGCTCCCCCCTCGCCAGGTTCCCTCGCTCTTCCTCCGCTTTTTGCCCCCTTTTCCTCGCACCCTTCGCGGCGGGCGGCGGAGGAAGCCAGCGCGGAGCCTGGCGCATGCCACAGCCCTCCTCGGCCCCGCCGCCGCCACCGCTTTCCCCCCGCCGCGACCCGGCTGCCGGCCCCTTCATGCGCGGCGGCCGACATGCCCGTTTTGTAGCCGGAGCCCCCTCCTCTCGTCCCGCATGTTCAGGACCAAACGCTCGCTGCTCGTCCGGCGGCTCTGGCGGAGCCGTGCCCCCGGCGGCGAGGAGGAGGCGGGCGAGCCCGGCTGGGCGGCCGAGGGCCGGGCGCATGCCGGCGGCGGGGGGCGCGGGTGCTGCCCCGGCAAGGCGGGCAGGGGCGGCCGGGCGGCCGCGGAGGCAGAATTGAAGGCGCTGACCCACGCCGTGCTGAAGCGGCTGAAGGAGAGGCAGCTGGAGGGGCTGCTGCACGCCGTGGAGTCCCGCGGAGGGGCGCGCACCCCCTGCCTGCTGCTGCCCGCCAAGGGTGACTCGCGGCTGGGCCAGCACTGGTACCCGCTGCCCGTGCTGCTCTGCAAGGTGTTCCGCTGGCCCGACCTCCGGCACTGCTCCGAAGTCAAGAGGTTGTGCTGCTGCGAGTCGTACGGCAAGGCGCACCCCGAGCTCGTCTGCTGCAACCCGCACCACCTCAGCCGGCTCTGCGAGCTAGGTGCGGGACGGGATGGGGTGGGATGGGGATGGGATGGAGATTGGGATGGAGAAAGGGATGGGAATGGAGAAGGGGATGGGAATGGAGACAGGGATGGAGATTGGGATGGGGTACGGAATGGGGTCAGGGATGGTGATCAGTATAGGAATAGGATAGGGATGGGGATGGGGACAGGGATTGGTATAGGGATAGAATAGGAATAAGGATGGGGATGGGGATGGAGATGGGGTTGGGGACAGGGATGTGGACAAGGATGCAGCCACACGCCCTCCCTGCCCAACCCCCCTCCCTTTAATACCCCCCCCCCGCCCCCTTACAACTAACTAACTGGGCAACGCGGCATTTTCTTTTTCTTTCTTTTTCTTTTTCGGATTTGAGAGGGGGCGGGGACCCCCCCGGCGCTGTCTGCCCGTCCCGCGCGGTGCCGGGGGATTAGGGGCCGCCTGGCGCAGCCGGCCGGCCCCGGCGCTGCCGCGGCTCCGGAGAGCCAAGGAGGCCCCGATCAGACAGCCCGAGCGGCAGATAGCAGGGAGGCTGGCGCCAGACGGCCCCTTTTGTTTATCTGACAGCTAAATATCAAGGCAATCACCGCCTCGCTGCCCTGCCTCCAACCCCCAGAGCTAAGACAAACAGTTTTGCTAAAAGAATGCCACTGTTATCATAAGTTCCTATCTTTTTTTTTTCCTTTCTCATGGCTCTACCTTTATTTTTCTCTGTACTTTTCTAATTCCAGAGTCTCCCCCTCCACCGTACTCCAGATATTCAATGGATTTTCTCAAACCAACGGGTAAGTGGACCTTTTTAAATGCAAGCTGCTGCTTTCAGATAAAAAGGGAGAACAGCCCTTTCTCAGGGAAAATGTCTTTGTTACACTGATGCATTTCGCTTTTGGGCTACTTGGGTGCCGGGGTGCCTTCTGGTCCCCCCGGAAGAATTAAGGTGTAATTTGTCTAAGAGAGGCGTTGCACAAAGTCTGATTTTACAGCTCTGCCAGGAAACTCGAGGAGGGATCGTGGCTGGCTCAGGCTATCGGGCTGGCCTCGGGAGTGAGTGGTTTGGGAAGGCTGTGCCGGGAAAAACGCGAGGTTGGGGCTGCTGCCGGCTTCTCCCAGTCAGCAGCCCCATGAGTGTCATGCCCAGCCACGGGTGGTTCATGCTGGTAATGGCAGTTGTGCAGCTTGCACCTGCGCCTGTCCAGAATTTGTAGGAATTTGGGAAATGGTGCAGCTCGTGCAAGCAGCTCCTTGACAGCTGGGAGCCCAAATGAGACCTGACAACTGGGCTTGGCGGAAATCTTGTTGTGTTTTAAGGGAGCCTAATCCCATGTTGTCAGGCTGAGAAAATTAGGAAGGGGTGTGTGTGTGTGTCAAAAAAATAGTATTTTTTTAGCCCCATTCTGCATGCCTGTTGATTATAACTGAATGTTAGGGTGCCAGGGGAGAAGCCCATTTGAGGCTGGCACCAGCTCTTTTGCGGTTGTCTGCATAAACTCTGGGTTGGCAGCGAGCTCGACAGTGTTAGATAAATAGGGCTGGCACAGGGCAGGAGGAAAGGTGGGGAGAGTTGGAAGTGGGGTGAAACCAGGGAGGGGCAGCTGCTGTCTCCCCAGGGATTAGCAGATCTGGAGCGCGGTGTCTTTGGGACAGTGCCCCCCTGTCATGCCTGGCAGCTGGGGGACAGCAGGGCAGGGAGTCAAAAATCTGCAGACCAGCTCTAGGTCTTTTTTTTTTTTTTTTTTTTTCCAGAAGAGCAGTTTCCCTAAAATTGCTGCTCTGCAGTTTCTCGGGACTGGCTGCCGCTGGAATCTGGACGAGTCCCATGGGACTGCCTTGGTGGAGTCAATCCTTTCGTTTTCAGGCTGCCCTCAGTTGGTTCTTAAAAAAGGAAGGAAAGGAACCCCAAAGTTAGGGTGCCTTTGGGTGTCTGGGGTACCGCGGTGGGGTCCCATCCTGCCCAGTGCTCCCTTGGAGCACAGTGAGGCAGGACGTTGTAACGCTGTAGGCTTTTCCCCTCTGCAAACTCTTAGAAACAATAACAAGCCTCTCTATGTCATGTGGAAATAAGCAATGCTGTTTAACAAACAATTGGGTTGAAAAGCATGAAATATTTTGCCTCAGTGTGAAAAAACACAAGATAAAGGCTGATGAATGAACGAGGGTATCAGGAGGAGGCTGAACATCCCAAGCATGTGCTGCTCACTGCTGGGTTGCAGAAGGGTTGTTCCGTGACAAGCAATGAGGCCCTGCTGGGTCTCAAAGATTGGTGGGTTTGGGCAAAACTGTCATTATTTCACCTGCATGGTGGCTGGACAAGGGGGTGCTCACCCCAAAGCATGAGGTGTTTAGATGTCTTCCTTTGTTGCCCTTGTTTCTCCCCAGCGATGATCCTGGCATGGGACACAAACTGCTCTGCAGAGGGTTCAGAGGATGCCTGCAGAGAGAGCTGCAGAAGAGAAGGGTTAATGACTGCCTTCGGCTTCCTGTAAAGATGCTAGGATAAATCTATTAGCAGGGTTTAAACATCCAATCTGCCTTTGCCAGGACCTCATTTTCAGTTAGTTGAGTGATATATTTATTCATTAGCAAGTGTTGACATAAGGTAGTAAAATGTGTGTAAACAGAAAAGCTGCAGAACATGAATGTGCCATTTTGAAAGGAAAAGTTATTCGGATCAGCCAATAGGAAGTGATTAATGCTGCCAATCGGAAACGCAGAAACAACTGGGTTACTCACCAAAAAGTCCTCATTTTTTTCTTTTTGAAAGACAAATCCATTTGGCAGTTGAACTCTGACTACCAGGGCATGCGGGGCTGCGGCAGGCACCTCCAGAGCCTCTTGGTCTGTCAGCATAGGTGACTTGCACAAGCTCAGGCTTTCCATGCGCTTCCTCTGCAGCCTGTGCCAAGGCGGGGAGGGTTCCATGTCCGAGCATCCCTGCCATCCCCATTGCAGGGCAGGCCTGACCTGCAGGGTGATTGCAGGGTGACCGCCATTTCCCACCTGTACATTCAGTAATGCTAGCCACGGCTGGGAGGGATGGTAGCTGGCGGTCAGATGGCTCAAAGTCCTTCACCTACCCGATGCGTGCATCTTCGGATGCCGGTCCACCCCAGGGACCTTGGGTAGGAGCAGTGCCTCCACTTAACTTGGGCGACTTAGGAAAATTACAGTGCCAATGGAGCTGGGGACATGCACCCAGTAGGAAACTTGTATTTTTCTATCAAACCAGATGGTGGTAATAAAAATATTTAGGTGCCTAGTGCCGTGTTTTATAAATGCTTCATGTGAACAGCCATACCTGTGCCAGCGCAGGGTCTGGCAGTGGTCACCAGTGTGCTCGGTGAAATTATGGCTAATGTCTTCTGGTGCTGAGGAGGCTGTGCCATTTGCTTTAGGAAAGCAGGGTGCTGGGGTCTGCTGTGGCTAGTGAAATGCCTCCTTGGCTTCTGTGTTGATTTGATGTTCGTATGCTTTTGGGGTTGGACTAGATGATCCTTAAAGGTCCCTTGCAACTCAAACCGTTCTGTGATTCTGATTCCCTGACTTTGCACAGAGCACAAAGGTCTGCTCTTGACAGATGTGTTACTTGTGGGCAGGCTGTAGGTATGGGCCAGCTCGCTTGGATACATTCATCGAGGAGAAGCTATAGGTGAGGACTTTGCTCATTCCTTACCTGGGATGTCCCCAGGGGCTGGTGACAGCAGCTGGCATGGGGCTGAGCCCGCAGTGCAAAGCTGAGCTTCTGGAGGCACGTGGCAGCTCAGTGTCCCCATGCCCCTGCAGGGGCTGCTGCCTGTGGCTTTGCTGGAAGTAAGAGGGACAGTGGTGCCCTCAAATAGTTCAAGCAGATATTCTGACCCACTGTTAAGCAGGACAGGAGCTGCGAGGGGCTGTATCCGTAGCCCACTCCTAGCCTTGCTGAGCCTGGCTCAATGCTGGTTCTGCTGAGCAGCCATCCACGGCATCCTGTGGGCAGCTTTGGAGGGGCTTGGGCTGGGCTGGTGCTCACATGCTGTCATGGTGGTGCCAGAGCATCTGAGGGCAGGAAACCTACTGAGGTTTTGCTCGCAGAGCCAAATGCCCATCTGTGGCATTGATTTTCATGGGAGTCAGAGGTTTGGCAATTTCCAGAAAACAGTCGGCACCTTGCAGGGTTGGGCTGGTAGCCACCGGGAATAATTGGACATCTCTGTGATGGTTTTATATTGCAGTAAGGGAATTGGGGGAGGAGATTCCGATCCGGCGACCTCTCCAGTGCTGAAAATAACACAAGCTTGAGTACCTCTTACCAGCAAGAGCCCTTGGCTAACGTGGGTGATAGGAAGAGTGCGAGGCTGGAACCATCTGTGTTTTAGTGCAGTCTGCCAAGGAAGGTTGTGTGAATTTTATGGACTTTTCCTCTTGCCTTCATCTCTGCTCAGGCACAGCATGCCCCTGAGCTCATGTTGCATGCAGTAATGACCAAAAAGCTGGAGTTTGCCTGTAGGAGCAGGGGAAGCAGATGCTTGGGTGGCTCGGGATGGAGAGGCCCAAACCCTGAACCCAAAAGCTTCTCATGTGTCACGGGAAACTGAGGACGGGATGGGTAATCTCACCCTGTCCCTTTGGTTGGTGGTTGGAGGGGTGGGCCCCATGGGTGCACGCTGTGCTCCCAGGGGTGGTCAGCGGTGGGTGAGGTCTGCAGCAGCTGGTGGTGACAAAAACTGAATGGGGCAGTACAAGCTTAGACCGTTTGTGGCAACAGGGCAGTGATGAGACTTTTCCGTTTCAGTTCCCATTCTGGTGAGTACAGGTGTTGACTGCATTAGGTGCATAAAGCTGCAATTTAAGCATTTTGGGAGCTCTGTCAGCTCCGTCCTAAGGAGGACAGCCTTGATTTCATTACCTGGTGACTTGGAGGATGGAGAGGTGGCAGTCAGTCTGTAATTTTTGCCAGTCTATAATCAGCCTAGGCTGGTGATTAAGTGCAGCACGGAGCCTTGACTGAGGCGATGAGTTAGGGTGGATGCATCTTGATGAACTACTGTGTCTCTGCAGACAATTAGTAATCGCTTCCTGTTAAATGCTTTGGAATGTGTATTAATGTGTGTTACACTCATGGCGGCCCTGGGAGCCTGAAAAGAAGCGCATGTATATTGATTTCTTCTTCTTTCCCTCCACTGCAGCAGATTGTCCAGACTCTGTGCCTTCCTCCACTGAAACAGGGGGAACTAATTGTCTAGCCCCTGGGGGGCTTTCAGGTAAGATGCCTCTCGTTGACCTTACTTCTGCCCACGGGTCTCTCCACCACGCTACTTTGGGTCTCCTCGGCCGAGGGTCCCACCTGGCTGAGAATGGGTGTGGGGGGGTTCAGGAATGCAAGTCGCTGAGAAAGGCATGCTCAAAGGGGGAGTTGGATTTCGTTTCAGTAGCAGCTTTGCTCGCAGAGGATGTGTTGAAATCCCAGGCAAATCTGTCCCTCCCTGAAAGCCTGTATTTCCTTTGAACTCCAGCCTTACGCTCCATTAATTTAGGAGCAAGGCAGGAAGAGGTGTGTTGGGGAAGGTTGAATGATGTTGGCCGTCAGTTTGGTCAGATGCGTGGTTTATCGGAGCAGGTGCGGGTGTCCCTTGCAGAAGGGGTTGGTGTCGAGCTGTCTGGCCCGGTTGGCGGTGGTGGCACCGCTGTCTCATCCCTGGGACAAGAGCCAGTCATCCCCGGCCAGGCCAGTCCTGAGGCTGGGCTCTACGCGTTGGTGCTGCCAGGATGAAAGCAGTTGTGTATGCTCACTGAGTGTCTGAAACCACGTACCTGCATGTACTCACTGATGTTGGAAGGTGCTCTCTTGGTTGGCATGTCTCCCTGATTTATGGTTTGTGGAGCAGTGATGCAGCTCATTGCCCTGAGACTGGAATTTCAGAAATGTCATCGGCGGCCGTGCGTGCGCACGGGTCTGCATGTCTTTCTCTTTCTCCAGGAATTGCATTTGGTGTGGATGTCTTTAAGTGAGCCTTGTGTGTTTTTCTTTTGGTTTACCTTGTCTGTTATTTGAGAGGGGAACATAGTGTTTGTTCAAAGGCCCTAATGAGAATTAATCAAATGGAGGGGTAGAGGGAATGGAGCAACTTGTTGCTGCGCTTTTTTTTTTTTTTTTTTTTTTTAGCATTGTGAGATGTTGGGTTTTCCTTTTTTTGCCATTGGAGCCTCTAGCTTTAGGGAAGGCAGAGAAGAAAAAAGGGACTGGAAAAAGAAAGGAGACAAGGAGCAAAAGAACACAATAAGGATGTTCTTAGATTTATATTTTTTTTCCTCTTGACATATGCCCATTGCAGAGGGGAGGAGAGAGTTCAGTTCCACAGGATACCACATGAAATAAGCAGAGGAAGTACTCGCTTTTAAAAGGGGGCTTTCTGAAAGGTTCAGGCTATTGATAACATCTCGTCTGTCTGCTCTGCTCCTGAAGGGAAGGAGGGAGGTGGGGGCCTGGGCTGCAGGAAATCAGCCGGCTCGCTCTGAAGGGCGGTGAAAAGGGAGCTCCAGTGCTGTGCCTTGGGGCAGGGGGCTGCTCCGAGGAGCTGCATTAACAGAGCCCCCCCGCCCCCAAAAGAAAGCGCCATCCCCCCTCCGAGGGCATTTTTTTTTAAATTTATTTTATGTGATTGGATTTATTTTTCTTCTCTTGGTTATCAAAGGTTTTCCCCCCCAAAAGCCTGGAAACAGAACCTTTTACGATCATTAACCACTCTTTCCTCCACAAATGTAATTGTAGCCATTTAGTTTAATGAGGAACTGATAGGAGAGTTGACTCATGGAGGGATATGGTTAGCTACACAAGCCATGAAACAAAGCCGAATGCTTCCACATGAAAGAGCATTTGTTTTGAATTTGGTCTGATTTACTGGCATCTCCACTCCGTGCACAGAAGTGCAGCGCTGAAAATTCCCAACTGGAGAAACCCAGTCGAGAAAGGAAAATAAATGCAGTTTGCAGCATTTCTCTAAAGTTAACCTTCTCCTTTTTTTTTTTTTTTTTTTTTTTTTCCCCTGGAATATTTTAGTTAGCAGAGGAGTGCATGTGAAGAGGGCATTAATGAGTCAGGGTGTGCTTGGAGCACTTCACCTCAGGGACGAGCGCTCATCTGGGTTTGGGAAGGTGCGAGCTGCAGAGGCCTAATGGAAAACCCATCCTCCAGTCTGCCTTACAAAGGCTTTAAGAAAAGCCACGAGACCCCCATTTCTGTCAATTCAGAAGCTGAGGAGGAGGACGTGGTGGAGGGATGGTGGCCGTGTAGATCTGTAGCACCATGGGTACCTGGAGTGGTTGCTTTGGGCAGCAGATGCCTGTGTTGTAGTCACGTTCAGAACCGGTAGGCTTGGTCTAGCTTCTCGAAGGCAGACGGGTAGGTTTGGTGAGGCAGATCACTATCGACACAGAGAATTTGGGCAGCAGGCCAGCCCGGGGTTGACATCCATTCTGGCAGGAAAACTGCATGGGGCTTTGAGAAGATGAGGGCGTTGTCAGAGGAGCATGAAGAAGGAAACTGAAGCAAGGATCCTTTGATGAAGGGAGCCGCAGGTCTGGCTGATGGCAGGGCTGCTTTCTCCTGGAAGCCGAAGGCAGTTTCATTGATGAATACCAGAGGTGCTGGGAGAGCATGTGGCATGGCACAGCATGGCACGGCATGGCATGGCCGGGGTGATGGATGGAGAGCGGCATCTGCAAGTGTTTCCCCTGCACAACCACCAAGCTGAGCTGCTCCTGTCCTGCCTCCGTTAAAAAAAAAAAGTGGGGGAGCCTAAAGTCAAAATGCAGTCACAGGGAGTCCCCCACAAAGAGACGGGCATCCCCAAAATGCTCGGGGTGACCTCCCTTGTAGTGGAGTTGTGCTTTGACATCATCAGTGACAGCGTGTGGAAGGGGGCAGAGTGCAAGGGATGGGGACCCAGCCACACGACACCTCTGTGACCTAGCTGGCTTAGTTATAAATAGGGAAGAAAAGAAAGAAAAAAAAAAAAGGGTGGGGATGAGGTTTGTTCCAGAGGTCAAAATCAGAGCAGAGAAGCCCATGGAGCCTACATGCAGCTTGGCTGGATATTAATGCAGCGTCAGCTCATCCTTGACCCCGTGCCATTCCCCTCGCCTCTTCTCAGGGCACCTCTGCTGTCTCTCCCCTTCTGTCCCATCCTCCAGCCCGTGTCCCCTACCTTACTACCACATATCTCTCTTTATTGTTATCAGTGGTCACTGTGTGGGTAAGCTAGGGTGTCGCCCACTGAGGTGGTTTTGTTCAGGTGCTACCAGCCCAGGTCCTTTGTATCCCTGACGTGGTTGAAGCACAGAGAAAAAATATCCCATTGGAGATAAAAATAATGTCTCTAAATAGGAGGCAGAGCATGGATTTTCCTGTGTTCTAAGCTGACCTGTTCCCAGCAGATGTGTTTGGTTATGACTGTGCTTTCAAACAAGCAAAGCTGCACTCAGAGAGCCCGGGGGTGACCAGTTATGTGATGGGTACAACCCATGGAGCAGCTCTGCTCCAGGAGCCATCTGACAGTGCTGGCTGGTGGTGGGGTGGTGCTGGGTCTCCGTGGGATGTGGACATGGTGTGTGCCTGTCCTGGACATGGACATCTCCCTCTTCCAGCCCTGCTGGTGGCTCTTGGCCGGCGCAGGGTTGTGGTGCCCATGGTGGGTGAGAGGGCAGCTCTCCTGCGGGACAGCTGAATGGTGCTGGATCTGCCAGCAAAAAGAAGCTCTCCAAGAAGCCCAGGCCGTGATGCAGAGAAAGCAAGATGAGCTGGCTCGTATCCTTGCCAACTCCGCCACTTTTTTATTTATTTTTATTTGGGGTTATTCATAAAATACCAAAGGCAAGAGTTTACCCAGCCTTCAGCCTGCGCTTGGTAGCACCTGTTGACTCGCCTGGACTTTGGAGTCGCCTCAGAGCCTCCCGTAGCCAGCGGACATTGCGTAATGGTGCTGGGTGGGCGCCAGCCCAAGCCCGCCATGGATTGAGGCTGGGTGAGTGAAGCCTCAAACTCTCCCTCCCACCTCCTCCGCTCAAGGAGTGCACCGGAAAGATGGGGAAAGACCTGGAAAGTTGGTTGGAGGCTGGAGAGGCACCAGCAGTGCTCACCTGGGAACGGACCGTGCAGGTCTAATGAGCTGCTTTCCTTTAGGTTTGATTCAGCTTTGCCGCAGAAGCACTGCGTGAGGCTGAGTGACATTTCATTATGGGATAGCGGGCAGGCCTGGAATGTTTCACTATGCCTCTGATCCCCGCTGGTATCTGCTCGCCGGGGAGAAGCACCTTGCCTAAACCCGCAGTTATTCGTGAGCGGGTCCCTCTGCTCCCCCCGGCACAAGCAGGATCCTGAGTGGCTTCTCCGGCCCAGCCATGGCTGTGCTTTCCTGTTCCCAACCCCAGCCTTGCTTTCCCATTCCCAACCCCTCTTCCACCTCCCTGTAGTACAGAGTTTATAACCTCCTGTGAAATGCCTTTATTTACAAATTGGTATCCTATTATAATCTGAAATTGAGACATCTTCCTGTGTAGCTAGGATTGTATATTTGTTCCAGGGATAAACAATTGCTTGGTATTTTTGTTTTCAAATCACTTATTCTGGGTTTATTTTTGAGCATATGGCCCTTTACTTTTTTTTTTTTTGGTTGTTTCCAACGCCTCATGCTGTTGCACCCTTCCTTCTGAGCCTTTGTACTGGGTCTGGCTGCAGAGCAGTCTGTGAGCGGCGTGAGCCACCGTGCCTGGAGCAGCTCCCACCAAAAGCACATCCCTGTCCTCCGAAGGACAAGGTTATCAGGGGTTAACACATGGATGAAAGTGCTGGAGCCTCTGGAGCAGAGCAGGCTGCCTGCCAGACTAGGAGCCTCGCGGCTGCCTTGCACATCATCTGACCGTGGCAGAGCACGGCTGGGCCAGCGGCGCGGGGAGGGGGGAACTGGTGCTTGGCACCAGCCCCACGGCTCTCAGCCCCTTGCCTCCTGTGGGCTTTTGAAGTGGGCTCTCACCCTGGGGGCTGCCCAAAAGAGAGTGGGACCTGTTGAGTAGTTGCTTTGAACTGCTCTGGGGCCCAGGGAGGAGTTTTGGTGCTCCCCTAGATGTTGTCCCAGGAGGGGTTAAAAGCCAAGTGATGGCAGGAGCGCTCAGCCCATGTCACTCCATCCCCCTTCCCAGCAGCAATCCCTGCTTGATCCATTTGCGTCAGTGCCATGGGATTTTTCTAACCAAATGGTGCCTTGGGAGCAGTCGGCAATAAAATGCAAAAGAAATCCCGCCGCGAGCGATGTCTGCGTGGTGTCCGGGGAGGGTCGCTGCCTCTTATCTTGCTCGTCGTTGCCACACTGAAGGGGTTTGCGGCTCATTTTGGTTTCAGGCAGCTGGCTTTTGGGCCACTGGGCTTTCTCCCGCAACCTGGGGAGGAGGAATGAGAGTAGAAAAGTGAATTTGGAAGCTTGGTGCCAGGGAGGGGTGTGCCTGCGTGTTTGCCAGAGAGCAATCCAAACCACTGTCTGCTTGCAAAATAACGTGTACCGATAAGCACCGGAAACCTGATCGTTGGGGACATTTAAAACTAGACAGGACAAAAACATTTGTACAGGAGCAGTCCTGAGCTGGCAGAGACGGGGCCTGAATCTTTTCCATCTTCGCTGTCTGTGATTGGGTATCAGTTACACTATAGGAACAAGTAATATTAACACATGCATTTACCCGCTGTGGGGATGGGGGGACACAGTGTGATGCTGTTTTTAAATACAGAGCCCGCGAGCACCAGCATTGGAGCGTTGTGGCGGGGGGGAAAACGGGGTGTGCACCTTTGGGGGGGGCACAAACATGGGGAATATGGGATGCCGCCGGCGCCCCCCCCCCCCCCCGAGCTGTGCAAGAAGCAGGTGGGCCAACGGCCGCACTCGGTGGGTACCATATGAGGCCAGGCGTGGGTCAGTGCCAGCCCCACCACTGTCCCCGGCAGGATTGAATGACCCATGCCACAGCCTGGCCACCTGCCTACTGTCACAAAGTAGCTTCCTTTCCAGTTTATTTTCAGTGCCAAAATATTATTAATTGCTGATGCACACTCTCTGTTTTAGTGGCGGCGCGCAAAGAAAGGCGAGTTCAAGTTGACCCCCCCCGCCCTTGCTTTTTGCCGAAATCCCTTCGTTTTGCCTGCACCTGGCTGAGGATGAGCCACGTGCCGCCAGTCAAGTGCTGTGTCCCACCGCTCTTGAGGAACAGGGCAGCACAAGCAGTGCAGACCCATCCTGGGTGGTGCGGGGGCCAGCAGGATGGGAAGGTGCTCAGCGTCACACAGGATGTCTGGCTGAGGGCTTGTGATTAGCTTTTATTTTTATTTTTTTATTGTTTTTGTTTTAAACTTTTAATAAAAACAGCGTGCTGGGTGTGTTGGGCAAGCGGTGCTGCCCGTCAGGCTGGGGGCCGGTGGGTGACCATGGTACTGGCAGCCAGGCTGCCACTTTCTCCACAGATTATTTTATTTTATTTTATTTTATTTTATTTTATTTTATTTTATTTTATTTTATATTTTTGGCAAGAAAGGAGCGGTGCATCCTTGCCCAGGGGAAGGCTGGGGCTTCTCTCTGTGCTCTAGACCCACATAAAAGCTGCTCCTCCCGGCCCTGCATCCCGGGGCAGGTGCAGGTGGCCCCTGGTTGAGGAATGGAGAAAGAAAGTGATAAGGTGCGCCCCAGGATGCATTGCTCATGGCCAGCCATTCTCTCCCGTTGCTTTTTTTTTTTTTTTAACCTTTTTTTGGGTAGCCTTTTAAATCTGTGGTGATAACTTTCACCCTGTTAATTAACAGGAAACATTGGGACAAAACAGGAAATTACATCAGTCTTCTATGAGGAAAGAGCCAATAAAAAAAAAAGAAAAAAAATACAAGAAAATGCAGTTTAGTGAAGGGGAAGAAAGTGCTGGGGGAGGAGGAGAAAGAGAAGAAAAGGAGAGAAAAGGAGGCACCTTTCAGAGGGAGGCAGTTCTAGTGCTTTCTTTTTTTTTTATTATGTTGAAAAATATTTTAATAGCAGGGTCACCTTTGCCTGAACGTTATGCTCGGCCACGCTTCTCGACTTACTGAAGAATCTTTTCATGACTTTTCTCAGCTTCCTTCCCCAAACTGTGAGGCCTAGGAAGCTTTTGGCTTGGAGACTAATTTTGATTTGGCTGCTTAGCCCTCAAAAGTGTTCCCCACCCAGTGTCATTATCCTGGTTTTAGCTTGCAAAAAAAAAAAAAAAAAAAGAGCAGCTCTGTAAGGGCTGGCTCAGCCCTTCTCTACCCTTTTAACCTTGTTGCACAAAAAGTGTCTCAGCTCCAGCTCCCATCCCTGTTCCCTGGCTCCTGCCGTGCCCTGGGCTCTTTCAGGGCTGCCAAAGCCCTGTGGGGTTTGCAGGATGCTGGAGGTATCCCTGGGTGCAGGGCTGGAGCGTGGCTCCCTCCCTTGAGGCTCCTGTCCCCAGTGGTATGCAGAGACTGACCGTGGCTCATTTCTTGCCCATTTCCCCCCATTCCTCCTCAATCTCCTCTCCTAGTTTCTGCTTGCCACTGTGCATGCCCACAGCCACCATCATGCCTGTGCCCTTCCTCATCCTCGAGGACAGAGCAGGGCATCGGTGCTGGGTTTTGGCGACTGAAGGCTCAGTTGCCTCTCCCTCACTTTTTAGTGTAAATCACTGGCCCTCAGCATGCCCACACAGCTTTCCAGGGCTTTTTCTTCCAATGGGGCAGGTGGGCAGGCAGATTTCTGCATTAAGCTACTCGCTCAGGAGTGCTCCAGCTGCTAAGCCTTCAGAGTATTGTTGCAAGTATGTATATATATGTGTATATCATAAGCGAGCAGGAGTCTATGAATGGTAATTTTCTTTTTGAATATATTTTGTTTGTAGAGCTGCCAATGCTGATTAAATAAGTGCTGGCTCACAGTGGGGAGCATTGCGGTGGCGCAGCTCCATGGGGCAGAGCTGCCCCGCACCCCGGTACTGCTGCCACCACGCCCATCCCCACCATCCCCTCCTGCTCAGGTGCTCCTTAACCTCTGAAACAGGCTGATTTACGGCTGAGAAACCCAGGTACCAGGGAGGTGGTGAAAGTTCAAACATCCTCTGCTTTTACAACCAGTGGAGTTGGCTCCGGCCCCGGTGACTCGTGGTGCTGAAACCGATGGCTCTGGCTTAGAGATACTAAAAATTCCAGGCTCTGTTGCCAAGGGGGAGCTCCTGCCCGGGCTGCCCGCACTTTGATGTCTGCCGTGAGGTTGGCAGTGAGGGGATGTGCCACAGATATCTGCAACAGGGCCTGCAGGAGAAAAGAAAAAGGCAGTCCCACCGCGGGGCACTGAGAAAGTGGGGGGGGAGGTGGAGTGCAGCTTGGCTGCCCGGTACAGCCACCCGGATCCCCATGGCTGGGTTAGGGCACCCCCCACCTCCCTGGGCCAAGCGGGTAAATAACCCCATAAAGCCATGCTGTGAGCGGTGGCACGGGAATCGAGTAACAGCAGTTTTATTTGGAAAAGGAGTCGGGAGCCTGAAGTTACATCACTGTGTTTGAACTGATGAATTCATTTTCTTTGGAAGCCAGGCTGAGACTTTTTAGCTCATTATAAGGAACAAACTCATAAATCTCAGCACAGAGAGGCCTGCGGTTTTTCTGTCCTCTGTCACAGCCCCACAGAGCGAGCGTGGAAAATGTGTTGCAGGTGTCACCAGGCTGGTGTCACCTGGGACGGCGCAGCGAGGTGATTTTGGGGGCAGAAAGCAAGCATTTTGGGCTGGGGGAGATGCACCGATGCATGGCAGCAAAGCAGGGCTTCTCCTGGGCTGGTGAGGATGCTGCCTCAAGTGTCCCCTGTGCCACCATGCTGCTGGACAAAGCCACCTCCTCCAGGAGCAAGCAGCTTTTTGGAGCTTTTCACCTGGGTGTTGCTTGCTTTATAGCAAAGCACTGAAACCTCCAACAGCCCTGGCGCTCTGTCTGCAAAATGGAGGTGCCAGCTCCACCAGAGCGCCGTGAGGGTTAATTATTTAATGAATGTAATATTCACTATAACTGCTCAGCATTATTAATCCAGAGCAAAGTGAGAGGCGAGGGGAGTGGTGTGTGCGTGATGAGGCAGCTCCTCGCTTGTGAACTCCGTCCAAGCGCCCTTCGCCAGCCCTTGGGCACTTGGCTTGCGCCCTGCCCGCGGGGCACTGGCCAGGGGGGGACGGTGCCATCCCTGTGTCCTGTCCACGGCGACCCAGCCCCGGCATGCCCATGCGTGAGTGGGCTTTGCCACATGCTCTTAGGAATAGGCGTGATTAGATTATGAAGGCAGACAGAAGTAATGATTAACTTTTTCAGTCTGCATGCTGTCTCCAGTCTGGCGCTGGGTGTTTTTTTTCCCCCTAAGTAGGCCCTGGCCCCGAGTCGACAGGGTATTAGGTTGTAAAGAAACACAGAAGGAATGAAGGCAGGGAGGGGAGGGGAGAGGGGGGTGCGTTTTCCATCAGATCCGGGAATGGAATTTATTGGCAAGAATGCAGTAAATGCTCCAAATGCCATCCCAGCTAAACAGTTTTCATAATTGTTATGGAGTGGGGCTGTGGGGGGCACATCGGGCATGAAAAGGACTTTTGTTCCAGCCGTGCTTTTCCATGTTTTACATCCCCACAAGAAGCCTTTCCCTGCCCTCCAGGAAAGAGCTCTGCATGGAATGGCTTTTTATTTATTTATTTATTTATTATTATTTTTTTTTTTTTAGGGAAGTGTCTGATTTTAGTCTTGCAATAACTTTGGGGAGAATTACAGGTCAGTGTGCTGCAAGGAGAGGATTTTTTTTCATTATGAAAATGAGAGCGGCAGTGATGCCCCGTGTGTGTGCGCAGAATGCACTTAGGAAAAAATTGTAACACACATAACACACATCTGGGTATTAGGTATCAGTTTGGAAATACTAGCCTAGTATGCATCAGTTTTTATTAAGGCCTTTACAAACCCTTTAACATGTAACCTGCATAGCTACATGTTGTCAGTGGGGAGAATAAAATGTGGAGAGCCGTGGCTTTCCCGGGGGCTGCATCCCTGCTTGCTGGGGCATCACCGGGACTAGATGGCAGCAACCGTCTTATTGGTTGAGCTGTGCTTTTATTTTGAATTGCAAAAGCCTTTTAAGATCTTCATCTCCCAAAACTGAGCTCTGAGGGCTGTGTTCAGGAGGGCCGTGACCCCGCAGCTTGCGGGACCTGGTGGCCTCTGATGGCTTTGGTGGCAATGGTGGTGATTTATCCCCACGCTGAGAGGGTGATGGGCAGGTTGCTGTCACTGGAGAGGGGATTTTGGCAAGCTCAGCCTCGGGTCTGCTTTGCGTGGTTGTAACTCGGGAGCCCTTTGTGTGCTGGTTCTTCCTTCTCAGAAGGTTTCTGGTTCAGCTCTGAGGTGGGCTGAGGTGAAGAAGGGGTGTGCCCTGCTGGAAGCCAGGCAGGGAGGCGTTTGTTCATCACCGCCGCCATCTGGGGCTGGGACCAGCTCTGAGTCACTTGGCGGGTGCATGGCACCACTAAGGCTTGCTGGGGTTTCCTGCATGTTCAGGAGGAGCCTCTGAAATCTCCTGAAACCTCCCTGATTGTCCTTAAAATGGGATCACACAGGCTTGTATGAAATGCATGCAGACAGGGTGCAGGGACATGTGGGAGTGAGGACAGGGGCTGTGGGAGCATCCAGGAGCAAGCTGCTCCTCCAGGGAAGTGTCCCTGCCACCTGGGAGGAGAGCAGTGGGGACGAGTGATAAAAAAGGGGTCTGGGAGGGGTTTGCATTAGGACTTGGGGGGCTCCGCGTGCAGCATCTGTGCCCTCATGCTTAACCACAGTGTACAGCCCACCCGGCTCCCGCACGTCGGGCAGGATTTCTCTTTTCTTTTTGGTCTTAAAATCCCCCAGGATATTTCCCCCCGCCCCAGGAGGGGTCTCCCCTGTCCCCCTAGAAGGCCTCCTTCTTCCCACTCCATCGCAGGCAGGGCTTGGTGAGGCGCAGGGGGAGGGATTCCTATTCTGACAATTTCTGAAAAAAGAGAAAAGTTTCCCACACCTTTGAGGGGTGCAGAAGGAGAGGCAGATAAAGAAGGTTCTTTAATTTAAAACTTCAAAAATAATTAGACTGACTGTATACTAAACAACAGCAAAGAGGCCCACTTACTGTAAATATTATGAATGGATTTGGCTGGCTTCTTCATCCCCACCCTTCCTCTAAGGGTTTTCTCTGAGCTGAGTCGAAATTCGGCCTTCAGACAGCACAGTACTCTATAATTTGCATGGCTGATGAGGCCCAAAGCCTGGTACAGAGGAAACTGGAGTCAGCTGGCTCCTCTCTAACTGCTGGAGACAGGCAGACAGGTATTTTTGGTGTGTGCATGTGTATTTTTTTCCCCCTTGTAGCTGCAGCAGACTCAGACCAGTGGCTGCAGCCTTGCTGGCTTTTAAAGAAAGTAGGCACAAGAAAGTTTCTTCTCTTCTTGGGTAATTTCGAGCCATGGTAATTGATTAATCACTGTAATTAGACAGTAGCAATTACTAATAAGATGTTTGTGAATCAAATTTCTGGTTTGGTGGACTCCATGAACCCGGCAGTTTCACTTCGATTCTTTCTTTCCTGTCCCTGTTCCCCACTGCCCCATGCGTGTCCGCACCTGGCTGTGAATCACGCTGTACTCCTCATGCCTCAACTGCCCTCCCAGCCCTGCCTTCCTTCTGCCACACCACTGCCCACCCTCGGGGCTTCATAGCAAACCATTCCTCAGTTTGCTCTTGTGCCCCATCCATGAATTAAGCCCTACGGTTTGGGGCTGGGTGCCAGGTTGGGTACCCCAGGAAAAGGCTGGCCCAAGGTGCCACCATGCTGGGCTGGAAACTGTAGGGGATGTCGTCGGGGACCTGCTATCTCCTCTTCTTGCCATCCAACCCCACCTCATTTTGATGCTGATTTTACAAGGGGTTTTTGCAGCCCTGCTGGAGGTGATGGGAATTCCTTCTTGGGTCCCAGAGGATGCCTGGACCGAGCAGAGCACTCCCATTAATGCAGGGGAGAGCTGCATCAGTCACTGCTAAATGGGTCTGAACCAAAGCCCTGGTTACAAACATCAAACATCATTACAATCCCAGACTCTTTCCCACAGTGGCTTCTGCCAAATTTTATCCCGTGTCCCCATAAGACTCAAAAGACTTCAAATCTGTTCACAGTGACTCGGCTTCTAGACACTAGCCCTTAGAAAAATGGATGAACTGAGTGCAAAGGCCTTCCATCCTTCCCCAGGCAGTGAAGATGGTTTGTGATGGAATAGAAAGTTGGGGTTTCACCAACAGAATAGAGATTTTCTTTTTCCAGGCAGGGAGATTTCGTGTTGCCGTAGTAAAAGTAAAGTTTTTGGGAAAAACTCAGGACATCAATTTTTATGCAAGGTTGACTTATTTTGAAGAGCAAGGAGACATTTAAGTGATTGGGTGGGCAACTTGCTAATGAATTAAAGAAATAATTTTAAGGCTCTTTGGCCAGCATGGTTACTGTATAGGTTGAGTAATAAGAAACTGCCTAATTAGACATAGACACAAATTTAAGGTCTAGCCTGTCGATCCGCAGATTAAGGACTCTGTAAGTACCTACTGACACAATGGGCTGTAATGGCTCCTAAAGAGATGTTATGGTCTATCGTGTCAATAATCCACAGATTAAGGGCTCCCTAAGCAAGTGTTGACGTGACCGTGTCTTTGGGGGCTCTCGTGCTGGCAGGGGGCATGTCCCTGGGGGCCACCCCAGAGGTGGCTTGGGTGGATGCATGCCGGGGGGGGGGGGTTATTTTCTCTGCAAACAACAGTAGTTTAGCACGTGACGATCCCTAAATTAGCCTTTCAGAAATCATCCGAGCCATCAAAAGCAGGGGAGCGAGGAAGCCGGCGCTGTCTCGCCCTGGTGTGCAGTGAGATATAAAAGGTTTGGGGCAAACATTCCCGTGGGCGGTGTCTGCAGGCTGCCCACAAGCTCCAGTAAAGGCACAAAGACCCTTTTCTACAGCAGGGTATGTCCTTTAATATGGATTTTTCTTTGCTTTTGCAAGGCATACCTGGAAATCTGGCTTTGAAGGGTTTTTCTGGACTTGTTTTTTTTTGTTTGTTTGTTCCCCCACCCAAGGACCCTGTGAATTACCCAAGAGATTAGAAGGGAGGTGACATTTCCCTGTTTCATGCCTATTTGTCTTCGCTTTGATTAGCTCTGTGGTTGCACATCATGCTCACTGTTCTCCTCACCTTGATGCAATTCCTGTTCCCTTCTCGAATAATAGTTCAGTCACGTGTTTTTCCTGAGATCCTGCAAAAAGGTACTTACAGTGACATGAGGGGCAAAATTGCAACTGCAGTGCCCCAAGCTGGTCTGAGAGACTCTCAAGAAAACACAGAGGAGCATGCAAAAACCTGTACAGAGCCAACATGAACCACTCCTGGCATTTTTTAAAGTGTATTTACTCGTGGTCTCAGTCTTGGCCCCGACCAGACGACACATTGTGCTGACACCAGTCCAGCCTTTTTCTTTTTTTAAGCACAGATGCCCTCTGTGTATGCTGACAGATAAAGGAGGAAGGGCCTTTGTTTCATCTGTTCTTCAGCGCTTGGTGTATGTGGACTTTAATTTATCCACCGTCTCTGCCCATTCGCACTGTGTTGTCAGTCATGGATGCAGGGTCACCACCGTGAGTGGCTCGGTGAGGGTACCCAAAAGAGGAGCCCTTCATGGCCTTGACAGGGGAGGTGATGGCGTGGTGATTGGGTGGGAAATCCCAGCCCAGACCTCCCAGAGGAATGAAGAAGGGGAGGACATGATGGTGGGAAGCTTAGGAAGAGCACCAGGAGACCCTGCAGGGCAAAGCTGCTGTTAAAAAGAATCAAGACACGTAAATCTCTGTGGTTAAAACACTTCTGCAGTTGGATAATTTAATATACTTGTAGTCCTAATATCACTGATAAAATATCCAATTACAGGTATTTAAAAATCTAATCAGGAGCGCCTTTGCATTCCCATTTTCAGCTAAGAGCTGTTCCTGTTACAGATTCCAGTGACGATCTAGATAGCTCCTGATTCGATCAAATGGGAGTAGTCCAGGCGGGTAAGATAGCGCAGTGTGCACTCAATTTGCTGTTTTCCTTAGAAGTCGGTTGATTACAGGAAAACCTTTAGCTACGTCAAAACAAAACAAAGTAAAACAAAAGATCCCCTTCCCACCTCCCCCCTGATGTTTATGAACTTGGCACCGGGACAAGGCTGAGATCTGAAAACCCGCGAGAGGCTTTGCTGGCCGCAGTGTTGCTGCCTCTGGGCAGAGCCTGGAAGAAGTGCACAACTTTTGGGGGAGAGAGAAAGGGGGACCCGCTCCTTCCCCTCCTCAACCATCAGGCAAAAGCTGTGAGCAGCAGCGAGTGCTTGGTCCCTGTCTTCTGCAGGGCTCGGCTTTTTCAACGGCTTCTGGCACTCCTAATACCAGCCCAGAGGGTATTAAGGTCTGGATAGATGGACTGGAAAACATGAAAACATCTAGCGATGAACAGGAGGGATGGAGAGGGCCAATGCACATTTTTAAACCAAAAATTATGTTCAGTGTATTTTTTTTCAATACAAAATGGCCTTTAAAAAAAAATCAGACAGAAACCTCTCCTGAAATTAGCTGAAATGGCTCAGTTCCTGAATGAAAAAGAACTTCCTGGTCCCCTCATAAAACTGACAGAACTCTGAAAGAAAAAGTACAGATGCAGATGACACGGTTTCATCATCCCGAAGCTGTTGATGTGTCGAGGAGCAAAGCCGCTTCACAAATTCCTTGCTGCTTCCAGAGCAGCTGTGATGTGAGGTGCGAGTCTTCTGCCGCGACTTGCAAAAACCAAGCACGGGGTACTCAGGCCCCTCTGTGGAGTCAGTCTCCCTCATCCACTTTCCTCCATGGCGCCAAAGCAAGAGAAACCCTGGCTCTGGCCTTTCATCGAGCAGTTTTGAGCAGGACTTGATAATTGTGAGGGTCAAGGCAGGCGGTGGGAAACCTCACAGTCTGTCGAACTGGTTTGCATGTTGGAAAGGAGCTGGGGTGATGCTTTCGTGGAGCAATGCTTCCTTCCCCTGGGATGGGCTGGTAGAAGTCAGGATGTCCCTTCTGGAAAGTTCAGAGGGTGTCATCTGGCTTGGTAGAAGAAATGAGAAAAAAATGTGGTTTTCGTGGGAATGTGGTGCTGAGTCAACAAAATCTTCTTCAAAGACATTGGCACCAAACTGCTAAGAAATGTTGCCCCCAGAAGTTTGGGGTGCCACACTAGTGCCTTGATTTCACCCCTCCATGCAGAAACGTGCTCTGCTTAAGCCAGTGGTTCTCTGTAGATGTGACTATGAGTGATCAATATGACTAATTCTCCAAATTCCTGTGGGCAGAGGCTAGCTTTATTTTAAGGTACTTATTTTTTATTTACAATAAGTTTGCACAATGCACTGGGGGGGGGGCTTGATCCTGATGGGGCCACTAGGCAAGCTGCCTTGCAAACCATAGAAATAATAATAAACTAACGATAGCAGCAAATGGAGGGGTGCTTAATAAGAAAATAATGGTGTGCATGTTTCTAGCATTAAGCATTATCATTGCTGGCATATGGGCGTGCTCACAGCTTGCTGGGACTTTTCCAGGCATTTAGAAAGGGATGTGTTTGCGCTGAGGAGCTCATAAAAATGATGCTTTTAACTCAAAACTAGAATCCCAAAGTGTTTCTCAGCTGTTTATGTACTGACTCATGCAGTGACCCTGGTTCAGCCAGTGCATGGTACGCTGGCAATGGTAGCAGGTGGCCCATGAGGACATGCTGCAGGAGATGTGGCCCCAAATTTCCCAGGATCTGAGGATTTGTGCAAGTTTGCAGCAGGGCTTTCTGCAGGAGGTGGCATGGGACCATGAAATGACCCTAACAGGACGTTTTGGGACTTTTTGGAGCATTTTGCTTCATTTCTGTGCTTAGCCCAGCCTGTGGGCATTGCCATAAAGCAGAGCCTTTTGTGGAAAAAAATTCCATCGCCGCCGGAAGCGTGCCTGCGTCACTTTTTCCTTCTCTCCTGCAACTTCTTCTCCTGCCTCCGCTGCCTAGGCGATGCCACTGGCTTTTCCCACCCATACTCCCTGATGATGCCAAAATGGGGGGTGTGGGGGAGCTCCGCTGGGGTCCCAACAATCGTGAAAAGCAGCTTTGGTGGTGGCTGGCTCACCGGGCTGTCAGGGAGTCCTGACCCTCTTTATCTAGGCTCGACCCATATATTCTAATGGCTTTTTGACTAGACATCCAGTCAACAGCCAAATCTTGCAAACAGAAGATGCTCTGGCATATTTATACTGTGCACTGGCACTGGCTTGTTTAAAAAATCACCGATTACCTAAGACTTGTCCTTGAGGTTTGGTCACCCCATGTCATTGAAAACCTTAGTGGGATTCATTCATGAACTTCTAGCCCTCCATAAAGGTCTGTTAATTCATAGCCAAGGCAGTTTTCTTTTTCTTTTTGCCTTTTTTTTTTTTTAACACAATGGCAATTAAATAACTCTTTGTAAGTTGCAATGAGCTACTTGTTAAGTGGTCTTCACTAATGCAAGCACAAACTTGAGGTGAAAAAGGCTTTTTTTGCAGCCCCCCTCCTCCTGAAAGGGATGCTTTTATGTTAAAGAAAATAAATAAAAACTTACAGGAATTTCAGCAGGGTTCAATGGCTGTTGCTGCAAAATTCCCTCAACTGCTGTAAAGCAAAAGGACCTGCAGGCTCTAGGCATTGATGGCAGGCTCTGATTAGGTGGGTTGGTTGCTTGGGTTGTGCTTTTTTTTTTTTTTTTTCAACCTAGCTTTACTTTCACTAGCTCTTTAAACAAACAGCTAGTTAAACCATCTTTAGAAAAAAAAAAAAACAAATCCACTCCTCTCTGCGCATGTACGCAAACAGCAGTTTTGCCCCCCTGCCCGAGCAGCGTGGTGCCTGATGCTTCTCTGGGGGGAGGCTCCCACGGCTGGCCCCAGCTTGCCTCTGGGATCAGGGCTCAGGGAAAGCCGCTTTTTTAACAATTAACTTTTTTTCTGCCATCAACCAAACTCGTTTCTTTACTTGGGCAAAACTCCCGCTGGCAGGGAGGGTGCGGCAAGGAGGGGGCACAACCCAGCAGGCGCCTGGGCAGCTTGCATTACCCCCAAGTTGTGCTTTTTTTTTCCCAGGGGAAACACAGTCCCAGGGGTGTTTCTTGATAAACACCCTTTTGGGGCATCCTCTGTCAGTGGAGGGAAGAGGGGTGCTGGCACCCCGTTCACTTAGGGCCGAGGTAACCCAAGCCAGGCCACCCATTCCCTCACTCATCCCCTTTCTCCAGTGGTGCCAGGTTTCAGCAGGATTGAGTTAGAGGAAACTAAAGTCCTGGGAGGCACCAGCAAGGGGAGGTGGACAGACAAACGGTGGCACACCTCGACCCTGTGGCGTGATGCTCTGTGAGGCTGTCCTCTCAGGGACCCCCGGCCCTGCTGGCTCTGGGGGCTGGTGGCCGAGCAACCCTCCTGCTGCCAGCCAGGTGCGCTCAGGCCCGGTTTTAATAGCTGCCTCCAGCAACTGCAGAAATATTTTCCTTGCTGGCAAAGAAATGAGGAAATTAAAAGTGTGCAGCTGGAGGTATTTTTTTTTTTAAGAGCACAGTGCCGTGCTTTAAACAGAAGGCCAGAGGAAAATGCCTGTGCTGGGGAAGCAGGTTTATTAATAGCAAAAAAGTACAGAAAAATACAGAAAATAAGGCAGAGTGCTCAGTCGGCACTGTGGTACCTCATGGTGCTTGGCTGGGGAGGCCTCTGGGTGCTGTCCCCTGCTCACCAACCCGTAGCCCGGGATGGATTTTTGTATTATTATTATTTTTTAAAATACAGTTATAAGGATTAATAGTTCCCAGGTCTTAATATGCCTGTGAAGGCTGGGAGGAATTGCACTGGGCTGGTACAGATACTCCGTCAGGGAAAGGGGGTTTTCACATTTCTCAGCCCCCCCACCCCGTTTTCCTCCTCTCCCTCCCATGCTGTACCCTCACTGCTCACACAGGGTTAGGCAGAGAAGGAGTTGAAAAAACGGGTTAAGGGAACTAACTTCAGGACTGCTCTTGTGGGTTTTTGTGACTGTTTTTGTCAACAAACGCAAGGCTTCCGGTCTCCACCCTGCCACTGCAAGCCACTGTCTGCCTGCTCTTCCTGCAGGCTGCCTTCTGCTGAGGGCCCGGCCTGGGCATCCACTGCCTGAAAGAGCCCCCCCGGTGGGGCAGCTGAGCCCTGGACCCCCCTGTTTCACTGGGGTGACCTCCAAAGCGTGTCTGTTGGGTGCAAATAAAAGTTTTTAGGGCACCTGGTCCTGCCAGATGCAGCTGGCTGAAGCAGGAAGGGTGCTGCTCAGCCCCGGCAGTTACGCCTAGGGTTTGGGCGAGGGATGGAGGCACTGCGGGTGCTGCTGGTGCCTCGAGCTCCTTTTGAGGAGAGGGAGCTGGTGCTTTGGGCCCTTGTCTCCCACCAGAACCAGGCACTGAAGCATCACAGCAAACACCCAAAAGTGGGTGAGCGTAAACGGGCTTAACTGTGGCTGTCACACATTGCTTTCGGAAGCAGTGGCTCTGTGCTCATGGAGATCATGAAAGTGAGAGCAGGCAAGCAACCTTGTGGCGTTGTATCACTTTTGGGTCATATTACCCCCGCAGCACTCAATTTCTCCTCTTCTTCCTTTTTTCTCACCTCCTTTAGATTCCCAAGTTCTTCAGGAGCCAGGGGATCGGTCACATTGGTGCGTGGTGGCATACTGGGAAGAGAAAACGCGCGTGGGTCGGCTGTACTCTGTTCAAGAGCCCTCCCTGGATATCTTCTATGATCTACCTCAGGGGAATGGTTTCTGCCTCGGACAGCTCAACTCGGACAACAAAAGCCAGCTGGTGCAGAAGGTCCGCAGCAAGATTGGGTATGGCATCCAGCTCACTAAAGAAGTGGATGGCGTGTGGGTGTACAACCGTAGCAGTTACCCCATCTTCATCAAGTCGGCCACACTGGACAACCCCGACTCCAGGACGTTGCTGGTGCACAAAGTGTTTCCAGGTTTTTCCATCAAGGCTTTTGACTATGAGAAGGCATACAGTTTGCGGAGGCCGAATGACCATGAGTTCATGCAGCAACCATGGACCGGATTTACTGTTCAGATCAGCTTTGTAAAAGGCTGGGGCCAGTGCTACACGAGACAGTTTATCAGCAGTTGCCCGTGCTGGTTGGAGGTTATTTTTAATAACCGATGACTCGAGACAGAGTGGACTCATGACATTTATATTACTTTGCTGCTATTATTTCCTTCTGAGTGCTTGCTTTTCATGCAAACTTTTTGTTTTGTTTTGTTTTTTCCTGTTTTGAGAAATAGCTTATGGAAAGATTTTTGCCTTGGTATTTTGATAAATATATATATATATTTTTAAAGTGTGAATGACCAATAACTCAGAAGGGCAAAAGAAGGGTGCAGGGGGTGGGGGCAGATCTCATACGATAATTGTTTCCCACCTCTGAAAGGATTATCCTATGCGATTGAGGATCGGGAAGCCGCTTGCTATTTGTTATGGCTCCTTCTCTTGGATAACACGACAGGAGACCCCTATTTTTCATGCACCACCTTCCCCTTGCCTCTGGCCGTCCCCAGTGGTGGTAACACCCAGCTGAGACCCCTTCCCCAGCGATGCTAACCCCACCTAGCCGCAACCAAATGATGGTGCAAAACCTTCCCAGCCAAGTCTTTACCCACCCTTGTCGATTTTTTGTTGTCGTTGTTGGTCTGGCATCTCGTCCCTGTGTTCATCTTGTCCACCACAAGAACATGGGTGTTGGGGGAAGTCTGCCCATCCTTCCATTGCTTTTTTTATTGTCATGGATTGATGCAAGGGGAGAAAACAACCATGAAGAAACCGTGCATGGCACATGCTTTACAATTTGAGCTGAGATGCGAAGTGACAGAAGCATAAGCTTAAAAAAAGAAGCAAAGCAAACAAACAACAACAACAACAAAAACAAAACAAAACAAAAAAACAAATGGGGAAAAAAAAGTGTTCACAATAGTTGGTCTGTTATAACCTGCTTAGATTAGGTTATCCCGGTACCATCGTATCTGGAAATGCAGTTGTGCTTTCATTTCTTCTTGAATTCATACACAAGTATGATACTTTTACACTGTTCTTAGCTCAATGAGCATGTTTAGACCTTAACATAAGCTATTTTTCTAAATATAAAGGTTTAAATGAACAAGAGAGCATTCTCATTGGAACTTTAGCATTGTAGTGCTTTGGAAATAAAACAAAAAAAAGACTCCTTAAAAAAACCCTGAGATTTATTGAAGAAAAAAATGTATTTTATGTTATATATAAATATATTATTACTTGTAAATATAAAGACGTTTTATAAGCATCATTATTTATGTATTGTGCAATGTGTATAAACGAGAAAAATAAGATGCACTTTGCTTTAATATAAATGCAAATAACAAATGCCAAATTAAAAAAAACAAAAACAAACAAACAAACAACAACAACAGCAACAAACACGAGATTGGTGTTTTTTTCTATGGGTGTTATCATCCAGATGAATGTTTTTTCTAAAGGAGTTTATGTTCCATTGAAAAATAAAAGCGTACACTTGACCGAGGCTGTGCAGAGTGGCTTTCTTAGTGGTGGGGAGGAGGCAGGCATGCTGCTCTGCGCGGGTCTCATGCAGGGTACCCACCTGGCCCTTGCTGGACAAAACCTGATAGGCTTTTTTTTGTTGGTTATTCCTGTTTCACATAACTCTGGCTTGAGCAAACTCCTGTGCCAGTTCCCATCCAACACCATCGCAGTGCACGTCGTCAGCCAGGGAGATGGGCCCTCCAGCTGGTTCAGCTCCCGCCTCTTCTGGAAGGAAACCTTACTGGAGTGGAAACCACCAGCATCTTGGAGCCCAGAGGCTTTGGAGAGGTACCATGGGCTTGAATGTGATTTCCAGCCTCTTCTGCCCTTCATGTGGCTGATGGCCCTAGCAGTAGATGAGGCTTTGCGAGCATCTGGACCAGATTCACTCAACACTATGCCTTTCTGTTCAGTGGAGATGTGCCCTGCCCAAAGGGATTTACTGAGATACAATATTTGGTTTGTTCTGAATGGATTGTGCCTTCAGTTGAATTAATTCCACTGAGCACTTCAAAATGGCTTTTCATCATATATGAAGTTTGCGTGTGAGTTTCAATTTCCAGCCTCTCAGCTTCAAGTGGGAGTCAGCACCAAAAGCTGAGCATATGGTGGATGTACCTGCCCTGTTCTGCTTGATGTGCACTGAATAGAGAGGGCAGACATCAGGGCAACTTTAGTTACACTACAGTTTGGCTCCTTTCCTTTCCATTCTGTGCCACAGCCTTGAAATATTTAATAACCACCTCACATCTCCATGGGCCAGCAGTCGAACTAGCATGGATGGTTTATGTTGGAGGCTCAAGGAACAGTGCTCCTGAGATGGCCTTGACACCCACCCAGAGAACACAGCATCAAAGGCCCTGCAGACAATGGATAAAGCAGACAACGTTATTGCAAAACTAACTCAACTCCTCCTTTTGTAGCACTTACCAGCAGGAGCAGGGCTGTGCAGGAACCTTGCTCTGGAAGGATTCCTCCAAGCCCAGGAGCCATCAGGTCGAGGGCCACGTTAGGCCTACAGTCATCTGGCTAAGAAGTCGGCTTTTACTCTGGAGTAACCAAATGTTACTTCTCATTCTTACCCCCCACACACCCCAAGTCTACCTGCTATGCTGGCAGCTGGACATGGGTCTTCACCCAGAAGAGCTCAGATGATGGTTTTGTCCCTGGTTCATGATACCAAGGTAGCACCAAGCCATGTGGGCACACCACAGGACTCTGCATTTAAGGGCTGTTTTGCTGATGTTTTTATTTCATTGTGTGAGGTTCAGCATATTCTAGAGGTTAAATCCCAGAAGCCTGGAGATTTTTTTTCTTGCCCTTGCTTATCAGGCAGTGAGTGATCACCAGATCGTTTAACCTCGCTGTTTCTCAGGACTTGCACTTGTGAGAAACAGAGGATACAAACTCTAGCTCCTCCTGAGAGCAGTGCGAAGGAGAATGGAAGGACTGTACCTCTAAATGAGCACACCTCACAGCAGCTTTCCAAAGTACATAATGCAGAGACAAAATGACCCAGCAGAGCCCAGAGGCTGCCTGTGGAGGTGTCCCCATAGGTGCAGCACTGGTGGGTTTGACACTGCTCACCAGGAGCAGCAAGGGTCTGCTGGGACCAGGAAATCATCTGCACACCCCATATTACCCCTTGTCCTATGAGGCTGCCTCTGGCCTTGGCTAAAGACATGTTGCTGAGCTGGCTGGCCCTTGGGCTGGACATGGCTTGCCAGGTTTAATGCTACGGTGCTCGGCTGGAGAGTGAGCTAAAACACTTCATGGAGCGCTTTATTTTATGGGGCCTTTACTTGCATTCGTCTGTCAAAATAAAAGACCAGGCAACACTGTTTTCAGTAAGAAGGCTGGGAAAAAATCTGCAAAACTATGGCTTTTCAATACTACTGCAGTTTTAGCTAAAATGTTCCAGACTTCACCTCCTGCTGAGCTAATTTTAGCCCTCATTCAATGCAAAAAAAAAAAAAAAAAAAAAAAAAAAAAAAAAGAAGGAAAAAAAAAGAAAAAGAACATGACAGAAGGATGCTGAGCACTACCTCATCCGTGTTCCCAGTCACCCAGAGCTTGCTCAGCACTAGGACTGGTAGATGCAGGTGGTACTCGGGTGGGAAGCAGTCTGAAGGCTAAAATAGAGATAGGAAGTTAAAGTGAGGAAGAATTTCCTCTTGGCTGGGGTTTGCCAATGCTGTAAATCCATCTGTAGGGCTCAGAAAGGCTGCAGCCACATCAAGCAAGGTGCTGACCTGGTCCTATTTGCTCCTGCTGGCGCCATGCGCTGTGGCTGGAGGCTTCTGGTGGCAGAGCTCAAGGAGGAGGTGGAGAGGCTGAGGGTCATCAGGGAGAGTGAGAGGGAAATAGACTGGCGGAGCAACTCCCTGCAAGGCCTGAAGGAGAGGCACCAGGGTGAGACACCCCAAACAGTGGTGGACCCCCTGCCCTGTTGCTGTCGGGCAGAGGGAGGGGATCTAGGAGTTAAGGAGGAATGGAGACAGGTCCCTGCTCGACGTTGCAGGCAATGCCCCCCCCTACCGGCCCTGCCTTCCCAGGTGCCCTTATACAACAGATTTGAGGCCCTGGAGCTTGAGAGACTGGTGAGTGAGGATGTAGTAGAAAGTTTACCCAGGAGGATGCCTAGAGCGAGGAAGTCCATTCCACGCCTCAAGACTGGCTCCACCAAGAAAGAAAGAAGGGTAATCGTTGTAGGCAACTCCCTTCTCAGGGGAACAGAGGGCCCTATTTGTCAGCCTGACCCTACCCATAGGGAAGTCTGCTGCCTCCCTGGGGCCAGGGTCAGGGATATTGCCAGAAAGCTACCCAACCTGGTTTGCCCCTCTGATTACTACCCGCTACTGATAGTCCAGGCTGGCAGTGATAATACTGAAGAGAGAAGCCTGAAGGCTATCAAACAGGACTTCAGGGGGCTGGGACGGTTAGTAGATGGAGCGGCAGTACAAGTGGTGTTTTCGTCCATCCCTACAGTGGCAGGGAGGGGTACAGAGAGGACACGGAAAACCCACCTGATAAACATGTGGCTCAGAGGCTGGTGCCAACACAGAAATTTTGTTTTTTTTTGACCACGGGGCGCTTTAATCAGAACCCGGTCTGATGGCCGCAGACGGGTCCCAGCTGTCTCCAAGGGGAAAACGGATCCTGGCCCAGGAGCTGGCAGGGCTCATTGAGAGGGCTTTAAACTAGGTAAGAAGGGGGACAGGGCTGAAATAAAGCTTGTTGGAGGTGTACCAGGGGAACAATCGCAAGGCCGGGGGAGAAGGCAATGGCCCAACTGAAGTGCATCTACACTAATGAACACAGCATGGGTAATAAACAAGAGGAGCTGGAAGCCATTGTGCAGCAGGCAGGCTATGACTTGGTTGCCATCACAGAAACGTGGTGGGACCACACTCATGACTGGAGTGCTGCAATGTCTGGCTATAGGCTCTTCAGAAGGGACAGGCAGCACAGAAGGGGTGGTGGAATGGCTCTCTATATTAGAGAGTGTTTTGATGCTGTGGAACTCAAGGCTGGGAATGATAAGGTTGAGTCCCTATGGGTTAGGATCAGCGGAAAGGCCAACAAGGGAAGCGTCCTGATGGGGGTCTGTTATAGACCGCCAGACCAGGATGAGGAGACGGATGAGAAGTTCTACAGGCAGCTGGCAGAAGTTGCGAAATTGTCAGTGCTGGTTCTTGTGGGGGACTTCAACTTCCCAGACATATCCTGGAAGCACAATACAGCCCAGAGAAAGCAGTACAGGAGGTTTCTGGAGAGTGTGGAAGATCCTGATGCAGCTGGTTAGTGAGCCTGCCAGGGAAGGTGCCCCGCTAGACCTTCTGTTCACTAACAGAGAAGGACTGGTGGGAGATGTGGTGGGCGGGAGCTGTCTTGGGCAGAGTGACCATCAAATGGTAGAGTTCTCTATTCTTGGCAAAGTCAGGAAGGGGACCAGTAAGATCGCTGTCTTGGACTTTCGGAGGGCTGACTTTGAGCTGTTCAAGACACTGGTTGGCAGAGTCCCTTGGGAGGCAGTTCTGAAGGGCAGAGGAGTCCAGGAAGGCTGGGCACTCTTCAAGAAAGAAATTTTAATGGCACAGGAGCAGTCTGTCCCCACGTGCCCAAAGACGAGCCGGCGCGGAAGAAGACCGGCCTGGCTGAACAGAGAGTTGTGGCTCGAGCTTAGGAGAAAAAAGAGGGTTTATAATCTTTGGAAAAGAGAACAGGCCACTCAGGAGGACTATAAGGATATTGCAAGGCTGTGCAAGGACAAAATTAGAAAGGCCAAAGCTCCTCTGGAGCTCAATCTGGCTACTGCCGTTAAAGATAACAAAAATGTTTTTATAAATACATCAACACAAAAAGGAGGACTAAGGAGAATCTCCACCCTTTAGTGGATGCGGGGGGAAACTTAGTGATGAGAGATGAGGAAAAGGCTGAGGTGCTTAATGCCTTCTTCGCCTCAGTCTTTAGCGGCAAGACCAGTTGTTCTCTGGACACCCAGTACCCTGAGCTGGTGGAAGGGGATGGGGAGCAGAATGTGGCCCTCACAATCCATGAGGAAATGGTTGGTGACCTGCTATAGCATTTGGATGTATGCAAGTCGATGGGGCCGGATGGGATCCACCCGAGGGTACTGAGACAACTGACGGAAGTGATGGCCAAGCCGCTTTCCATCATTTATTGGCAGTCCTGGCTATCGGGGGAGGTCCCACTTGACTGGCGGCTAGCAAACGTGACACCCATCTACAAGAAGAGCCGGAGGGTTGACCCGGGGAACTATAGGCCTGTTTGACCTCAGTGCCAGGGAAGCTCATGGAGCAGATTATCTTGAGCGTCATCATGCGGTACTTACAGGGCAACCAGGTGATCAGGCCCAGTCAGCATGGGTTCATGAAAGGCAGTTCCTGCCTGACGAACCTGATCTCCTTCTATGACAAAGGCATACCCTTAGTGGATGAGGGAAAGGCTGTGGATGTTGTCTACCTTGATTTCAGTAAGGCATTTGACACCGTTCCCCACTACATTCTCCTCAAGAAACTGGCTGCTCATGGCTTGGACTGGCGTACGCTTCGTTGGGTTAAAAACTGTCTGGATAGCCGGGCCCAAAGAGTTGTGGTGAATGGAGTCAAATCCAGTTGGAGGCCGGTCACTAGTGGAGTCCCCCAGGGCTCGGTACTGGGGCTAATCCTCTTTAACATCTTCATCGATGATCTGGACGAGGGGATCGAGTGCACCCTCAGCAAGTTTGCAGACGACACCAAGTTAGGTGGAAGGCTCTGCAGGACGATCTGGATAGGCTGGACCGATGGGCCGAGGCCAACGGTATGAAGTTGAACAAGGCCAAGTGCCGGGTCCTGCACCTGGGGCGCAACAATCCCAAACAGCACTACAGGCTGGGAGATGAGTGGTTAGAAAGCTGCCTGTCAGAGAAGGACCTGGGAGTTTTGGTTGGTAGTTGGCTGAATATGAGCCAGCAGTGTGCTCAGGTGGCCAAGAAGTCCAGCAGCATCCTGGCTTGTATCAGAAGCAGTGTGGCCAGCAGGTCCAGGGAAGTGATTGTCCCCCTGTACTCAGCTCTGGTGAGGCCACACCTCGAGTACTGCGTTCAGTTTTGGGCCCCTCGCTACAAGAAGAACATGGAGGTGCTCAAGCGAGTCCAGAGAAGGGCAATGAAGCTGGTGAGGGGTCTGGAGAACAAGTCTTACAAGGAGCGGCTGAGGGAGCTGGGACTGTTCAGCCTGGAGAAGAGGAGGCTCAGGGGTGACCTTATTGCACTCTACAGGTACCTGAAAGGAGGCTGTAGTGAGGTGGGGGTTGGTCTATTCTCCCACGTGCCTGGTGACAGGACGAGGGGGAATGGGCTAAAGTTGCGCCAGGTGAGGTTTAGGTTGGATATTAGGAAGAACTTCTTTACTGAATGGGTTGTTAGTCACTGGAATAGGCTGCCCAGGGAAGTGGTTGAGTCACCATCCCTGGAGGTCTTTAAAAGACGTTTAGATGTAGAGCTTAGGGATATGGTTTAGTGGAAGATTTGTTAGTGTTAGGTCAGAGGTTGGACTCAGTGATCTTGGAGGTCTCTTCCAACCTAGACGATTCTGTGATTCTGTGATTCTCCTGGTCATATCCCTCCTGCTTTGCACCCGTCCTGCTGTGTCTGGCACCAAGCCAGACTGAAACACAAACGCTCACATAAAGCCCAAGTGCTGGAGGTAATTTGTTAGAAATACAGTTATGTGGCTGATCTTGATCTGGTTGAATCTGGATGATCCAGTAATGCCCAGATTAAGGAGCAGAACTGCAGCCCCGACCTGCCCTTGGATGGAGGAGCTGTGGGCAAGGGCAGAGCCATCTCCTTCCCAAAAGAAGACGTGGCTGTCCAGCTTCTAGGTAGCTCCTGGCCGGCAATATTACGTCCTTCTTGCTCCATGCCCACTCCTTGCCACAGCACCTCCCCTGGGATTTCTGAAATCAGTCTGTTCCAGTTAACTGTAATCTTGCTTTGTACCATGGCTCCAGCATAATCAGTACTAAATCTTGTAATGACATACTGCAACACAGTAAATTACAGCACGGTTGGGGCTTTTTTTCCAGTGTTTCTGAGAGGTAATTGAAGAGTGCAATAAAGTAGGGTCAAACCATGTCACTTTTTGATGATAAATCATACATGAAATATGCTGAAACTGTCAACTGCTGATAAAAGATAGTGTCTACAATGTCCAATGTACTGCAAGGGACAAAGGTAAACCTCCACCATCTTGGGATCATAGGAACAAATGGTTTTCCATGGGGCAGAGCCGTGACTCCTGTCTCATTTGGGTGATGCTCAGCATTGGACTCGTTCCCCATCCACCCCAAGGCATCTACAGGCTCTCATCTTGCAAGTCCATGAGGTGAATGGGCCCTTCTGTCCACGCAGCCCTTGGGATGATGGGGTGGTTATGGGCTGGTGGCTCCATGCCGTTCAAAGAGTGAGGCCTTGGAAAAGTATTTGCTTTATGCTAGTTTCACTTTGCTCTCAGAGTTTACCAGTGGAAAGCTGCCCTGGTGGGGCTTAACTTGGTGTGAAAGCAGTAGCTCGGCCACGTCTATGTATATGTGCATGTCTGGGTTTGCAAGGGCTTCTGGAGGCAAAGTAGGGAAGAACTGGCTTGAGATGAATTAATAAAAAAACACCTGCACATGGAAACAGCATTTGCTTTGTGTTGTCTACACATGCTTAAAAATATGTGCTAGTTTACCGGGCACAAGCTTGGAGGCAAGATGTCAAGCTGGGAGTAGATCCCTGGTGGTTTAGGGGATGGGGGTTGAACAACTGACTGGGTGGAACATGTGTAGTACGAAGCAATGGATGGAGCTACTCCTGGCCATCCTTCTGCATGGTCATGGGGACACATGTTGGCCTGAGCCTTTTGGAGCCAGGCATTGCAGAGGGAATTACCTTGTCCCAAGTAATGTGGGGATGACAGCAAGGCCAGGATCAGGCCTGTCCCCCCCGCAGCCCATGGAGAGAGGGGTCTGTCCCCCTGGTCCTGCTGTGCCACCAACCCCGACACTGCAGCAGAATGGGCATCTGTGCGTTGGCGCAGCAGTGCCAGAGGGACGTCCCTGGGCACTCCAGTGAGTCACAGCGTAACTCTTTGGGCGGCTTACAGATGAAACAAAACAAAAACCAAAACACTTGAGAGGCTCAGATAGTTCTTGTGGTTTGCAGGGAAGTCACCACTGTGTCACATTTACCAGCCGAAGTCCCTGACATCAGCTCTGGGGGAAAACCCCAGGATGTTTTCCTTTTCATCATGTTGACTGGACCAGTATCATGGCCTGCCAAAGGACTCCTGACGATGAACCAGACCATCCCCCTTTTTAGCACTGGTTTCAGAAAGGTGAGAGGCTTCAGTGCTCAGACGTCAGTCTGTCTGTCAGCATGCTCAGTAACTCCCGAACCTTGTGACAGTGTTAATCAGACCTGAAAGCAAGGTGGAAATCTGAGGGGGAATTCAGTTTGTGCTTTCAGAGAAAAACAGAAAGTTGGGTGGAGGGAGAAGACCCTGATTAGCAGCTGCCCTGAGGCAGAGGCAAGTGGAGTTGTGCCATGGTTCATCCTCCTTGAGGGGACAACAAATGTGAGAAATAAAGTTGTGTTTTTGCAATAGAAGGTGTTTTTGCAGTGGAAAATTCCACTAACCTTGCATATTGAAAAGTGATTGTGCGGCACAGCAGTGGGGAGTATGTTAAGCAGATAAGGGGGAGGTCCCACTGTCCCAAAATAAGGAGGATAGCTAAGAAAAACAGGATGAGCAGTACAAAATCAGTAAAACAAAAATCACGGGCCCTCTAGTCACGAGAGAAGAAGGGGAAAAAAGGAAAAGGAGACATGAACGGTTGGTCAAATCAAATTGTACATGTATGATACAGAAGTGCATTGAGTAAGTTGTAAACCTGTAGTACTCAGCCAATGTGGAAACAGGGGAGAAATCAGGTGTTGGGTAATAGGGAATATAAAGTTATGATAAACTTTTACTGTGCCCTCCTGCTTGCAGGATGCCCACCATTGCAATCACGAATAAAATAGCTTCACAGAAGGTCCTGTCTGAAGAAGAAAATTATGTGAGATTTTTTTCTCACACAAGGGTGGGCTTTGCTGCCCTGGGCTGGGGCACTGGAAGTAGCTGAAACACAATGGGGTCCTCTGATGTCCTCCACTCACCCACAATCCACAGCTCAGGCCACAGGCACCACCAGGAGATGGGACTCACATCTCCTCCAGCCATCAGGAGCTGAGCCCCACCGAGCCCAATGCTGCGAGCAGATGCTTGGAGCTCTTGGCTCCATCACTGCTGAAGGAAGGGAGATCCAGGCCTGCTGGGTGTTTCAGCAGCTCTGAGAACAAAACCTGGCTGGTCTTATTGGCTTCAGTGGGGAACAGCTGTTCACAGTGTTTCTTCGTATCAGACGGGAACACACCAGTGTAAGACAGATGACTGACTGTACGGGTACTGCTGGTTACTAGGGTTACAGTGCACACAAGGAAAAGGAAAAAAATCTCATATACAGCAAGCAACTAACTATTAATTTTGCTGGAGAGGCAATATTTAAGGCTGTCATTACTCTGGATGTATTTATATGGGTATGCTCTGTCCTGTAGAAAACATGTACAATACTCTGATACTGGTGGATAACTGGAGCTGGGCTGTGCTGGGACACCAGAGATCTGGGGGTGTCCCTGACCTTCCCTGCAGCTGGCCAGCTGAGAATGCCAATTTGAATGTGCTCAAAATGAGGGAAAAACCCCATTCCAACCCCAAAAGTATCTGTTTTGCACAAAGGACCCTGCAAAATAAAGGAGCAGAAGAGCCCCATCACTCAGCCAGTGAAAGAACCTAACTGTCCCCCAGTGTCACACCCACTGAGGCTCATCAGCTCATTTCAGAGACAACCTCCAGGGGAAAATGGGTCAGAAAACAAGTATTGCTTTCCATCTGCAAGGCAAACTGGAGCTGAGAGCTTGGAAGAAGAGGAAAATGGAGACATAAGCCGTTGCAAGAAGGTGCCTGTTGAAAGCAAGCAGAAGCCAGGTGTCAAGGCATTTCTAGAGCTTGATGGATGTAAAGGAAGGGCAACCAACTTTCCTGATTGTGACGGGAGCTGGGGCAGCAGAGGGTGGGCAGGATGCATGGCCGAGGTGGCCAGGGACTATGCTCAACTGGTCATTGGGCTCATCTGCAGAATTAAAGTGCGCAAAGGTTTGGTGCAGCAAACCCAAACTTCTGGAGTCACCCCAACCTGGAAGTGCTGTTTACTCCTTCCCCTGCAAGTGTGGGCCCTGCTGTTTGATTTTCCTGCCCAGCACGCCATGGGGAAGCTGAGACTAATGTCATGGGGGGAGAACACTCTGCTTTTAATAACCAATCGGGGGGGGGAAGAGCTGGGCAGCGGCTCCCCAACCCGTTCTTCATGCCGGGACCAGGATGAGCAGGGATGGAGGGAGGGCACTGCCCAGGGATGGCCCCATGGGGTGCTGCGGGGGCTGTGGGGGCTCAGTGCCCCCCCCCATCCAGGCAGAGCAGATTGCTTTCATCTTCCTGGCTGGAGCATCTGGAGCCTGGACTCGTAAAACTTTCATTGTTACTTTAACCCTTCAGGCCCTTTCTGGGAGATAGGGCTGGCACAGGCAGCAGCATCGCTGGTTGAAGGCACCATTTTAGGGGGCATCCTACTAACACAGTGCTTCTTGGGGCCACCGAGGTCTTTCGCAAGGAAGCATCGTGACTCCAGGCTTGGATGGATATTTCGCACAGTCAACCCTGATGCTCCCCATCCAAAGCCTTTTAGTTCAGGGAGGTTATGCTGAGTTCAGGAGGCAAATTTCTCACCTGGGGCATATTCTTTTTGCAGGAAAGCAGATCTCCAGATAGGGACCTGCTCACAGCTTGGGAAACGCCAGGAAGACAGAGACAGGGCAATTTTGGTGTTCAGAGCTTAAAGTACATTCTCCTCCTTCCAATAGAGATGGACAGTCCAGTAAAATAACCTCAGCTGAAGCAACCAGGGGCACAGCATTGTGGTAAGGCAGAATTCAAGGAATGGCTAAAATGGGACTGTAAGTGGAGATGGTCAACAGCAAGAGCAGCAAACCACAGGGAACAGTGAATCTCTGTCATATGTTCCTGCCCCAAAGTCTTAGCTTTTCTAAGCTCCGTGCGCAGTTCCCACACAGGGGCTCTGCCTGACATCCCTGGGTGTCCCCTGAAGCTCATGGATGCACCTCACTGTGATGGTTTTACTCGAGTGGGCAGCCGAGCTCCACCACAACCGCTCTCTCACTCCTCCCCTCCTCAAAGAGGAAGGGGGAGAAAAGACAACACAAAGAGCTCGAGGTTTGAGATGAGAATGATTTAATTAAGGAAAGGGGAATGGGGAGAAAGAGAAACAAAAGCAACAACAAGGCCGCGCGGAAGCACAGAGAGAAAGAAAAAAAAGTTATTCTCTACTTCCCATCAACGAGCGATGTTCGGCCACGTCCCGGGAAGCAGGGCCTCAAAACACGTACCGGTTGTTCAGGAGAGACCCTCCCCCATGAGAGCCCCCCTTTTATTGCTCAGTGTGACATCAGGTGTTATGGAATATCCCTTTGGTTGGTTTAGGTCAGCTGCCCTGGTGATGTCCCCTCCCCATCAATTGCCCACCCCCAGCCTGCTGGCTCTTGGGGGCCTGGAAGGAGTTCTGATGCTGTGCCAGCACTATGCAGCAATAGACACAACACTGGAGTGATACCAGTGCTGTTCCAGCTACGAGTGCAGAGCACAGCACTGTGTGGGCTGCTGCAGGGAAAGGTGACTCCATCCCAGACAGACCCAACACACTCACCTTTGCTGAAAGCACACGTATCCAGTCTCCTGACCACAGGAGAAATGTGAAAACTTGAGCTAAGAGCAGGCTGAAGACCCAGAGGCTGGATGGCCAAGGGATTAAAAGGTTTTTAGGAGCTATCCTGGTGTTTCAGTCAGTCTGGGTGATTTAATTTTTTTAAAATAGTTGGGTTGGACTCTGGGACTCCTGATGAGGGCTTTCTGACACACTGGGTCAGCCCCAAGCTTGAAAAGCCCAGTGCTATGCAAAAGCTTGTCCACCAGACACCAGATCCTCCTAACCTGAATGATGTGAGGGATTCACATGGCCCAAAGGAGCTGTGCTGGCACCTGTGTTATCAGCACCTCTGGCAGCTGGGATGGCTTTCCTCCACCAGCAGAAGTTATTTATTTTAGAGGCTCACGATCGCTTCTTCCCAGTCTATGTATACAGCCGTTGCCCAGCTCTGTGCTGGAGATAAAAGCTGACCAGCTTCCCGAAGGATAACGCACCACGGGAAGGATGTCTTCAGAAGGCACCTTAGTGCCCTGCTGCTGCTGGGGTTTCTGAAACCTCCAATCCAGGAGACTTCAAAGAGGGCATGACACCCTAGGATCCATGAAGCAGGGAGGTGAAATGCCCTTCCAGTTCAGGCATGCCTCCGAGTTTGCTAAAAACCACTTCTTAATAATCTGTGATTGAAACTGTAATTATGTCATTGCTCTGAACAACCCCATCCACAAGTCCAGGCACGGGGAGCGCCTGAGCAGACGAGGCTGGTGCGCTGCATGCTGTGCACAGCCTGGCCTGGGCCTTCCCTCCTGCGCCCGTGGTTGGCATTATTTGGGCTGCAGAAACTCGTTCTGGTCCCTGCTGCCCTTTCTGATGGGGCCAAATGTGTGCTGGGGTCCTGGGGCGTGCAGCTGCTGGAGGGAGGCTGATAGGGTCCTGTGGCACCAACCATGGTGTGTGGCCTCTCTGTCCCCTGAACCACTGCTGCAGACGCTGCCGGTGGTCAGGAAGCCATCCCCGTTCTCTCTCCTCTCTGCCCTCATCAAGGTCAACTTGATACATTCAGTGCCTGAATTGCAAAAAGGAACGTTCATTCTTTGCGAATTGAGGTCTCAGCTGCTTCTGCAAGGTGCTTAATGCAGACAGCAGACCCTGAAAGCACCTGGCATGTCTGCAGGGGATATCTAGGTCCTAAAAGGACCAGTATTTCTGATACTGCTGGTCTCCTACCTCCCTAAATGGCACCTCACACGGCCCTACACCACACACAGCCCCAGGAGCTGGTGCAGGACCCACAGCACACGTGGGGCATCTCCCACCCCAGGATGCTGGGGTCCTTCCTCCACCCCGGGCTGTTTGACCCAGCGATCTCCCAGAACATGTTCTTGCTCCGAGTTCTTCTTTCCAGAGAAACTTCCACTCCTTCCCCCTGGGGAAGCCAAGCCCTCTCCCCTAGCCCCCACTCTGTGAAATGTGGGATGCTGTTTTCAGCTTTCATTGTTCTCAGATGTTTTTGGACTTTATTAAATAACATTGCAAATGATTATGTTAATTAAAATTCCTCCAAACCTCTCCCTGCTCACCCTCATCTCGTAGCCCCTCCTTAAAACCTCATTCATTTTTGAGACCTTCCCAAGCTGAGACTCTCCAGACCCAGCTTTGTAGGGTTTCTCTGTGCCACGCGCCTCCTCTGTAAAAAGCTCCAAAACGCGAAGAGCTGTCTGCACACCAAGGCTTCTTCTTCATCACCGTCTCGCTATCATCTTGTCTGTCCTTGGAGTGCAAGCTTGAGGAACATGAAAAGGATTTAGACAGGATTTATCTCAGTTATACTGGTCTTTATCTGTGCCAGGAACGCAAGAGCCCACACTATCGGCGGGTATATAACAGCTCACCAAAACAATTCTTCGTCTCCCGCATCCAGGGTTGTTACTGTGCATGTCTCTTTGAAAGACGACATTTTAGGAACTCAGCTCCCATATGTTCTGCATGGACATCAAATAGCTGGAATAATGTCTGTAAAATCCCCATCTTTTTTTAGTTAGTAATCTCTATCCCATGTTTTTGCCTGCTGCATGTGTGGTGTATGTGTCCTTTGGAGATTTGTTAGCCTTGCTGGAGGAACAGAACTTTCCCCTGCAGGAAGATGGGCATGCAGACAAGGAAGAAAACTGTCCTTAAAATTCAAAATTCATCCCAATGAAGGAAGAAAAATGAACTGAATACTAGAAAATGGGATTGGAAGAGATCACCAAAAATCAGCAAGTCCACCGCTAAACTGAAGGGCAATTCAGCTGTCTTTAAACCCTCAGTGATAGGTGTTTTTCCAACCCCTTCTTGAAAATCTCATGTGAAACTATTTTTTTTCAGACAATTTTTCCAAGCCTTAATTATTCCCTGTACTGGTAAATTGCCCTCTGTCACCCAGGCTGCATCTTCCTTCCTGCAGTTTAAGCCTCTGACTTCTTAGTCCTTCCTTTGTGATTATGAAGGGTTTATTTCCTTTCTCTTGGTAGCTATGTTTCAGGATTTACTATGTCCCCTCTCCATTTTTTTTTTTCTTCTCTAGACTAAACAACCCCAGGTCCTTCAAACTCTGGGATATCTTCTAATTTTCTGAGCACTTTACAAATTGTCTTCCAGACTTCCTCTATTACTAGTTCACCACCTTTGTTAGTACATCATTATCTGTCATTTATCATATATTACTTATGGAGGTCAATGTTATTCATTAATTTCTTTATTCCTATTATTATTGTACAATTATTATTACAGAACATAACAGTTGTTGCCCAGATATCAGCCAGCTCTGTATGGTTTTGCAGAGGTAGGGTTGGTTGTGTTAAGGGCAGCTATTCCCAGGGCCAAACAGCCACAGGACTGTAGGGAGCCCTGGGATCTTTGTGACAGAGCAGCAAATTGCTGTGTGTGCATTGCATGCCTGTTAAAAATGTTTTGAAGACAAAAAGAGATTTTGAAACATTAATTTTTTTTTCTGCTTGAAAGGAGCATCTTTGGTGGAGATGTTTGCATGGATTTCTGTGAGAGCTCCATTTCCTTCCCTGTGGATTTTAATTCGGGCCATTTGATATGCACTAAAGTACACCTAACCACATCTTCACTAGCATTTTTGGTGGCATCAGCTACATCTATGGTGGTGACCCCAAATCTAGCTGTTTCTAGCCCACTGCCATATCCCCTGCCCACCACTAAGGTGAGGGCGTGTTGCTTTCCACTTCCCCAGAAAATGACCTTTGAAACAAATCTTTGGCAGCTCTACAATCCTGTTTCCAGATCAGCCACTGCTCTGAGACCCTTTTCTGCACACAGCTCTGCTTGCAGCACAGGCAGGATCTGGGTGCGGGCCCCTCAGCCACCAAAAATGGGCAAATAATTCCAGGATTTCCTTGGCAGAAGGGAAAGGAGGATCTGAGTAGGCAGGAATTGGGGTGCAGGCAGGAATTCCCTACAGAATGTGGGTGGCTGTGCTGACCCCACACCACAATCCTACCTCCACATCTGCACAGGAGCTTCTGGCTCTGCTGGGGGGGGGGCAGCCATCATCTTATCTCCTTCCTCTGCCTCATCTGCTTCCAGGAGGAACTGGGGTGGAAACACGCATCCTGGGAGAAGGACTGGGTGGCTCAAAATGGAGTGGGGGCTCCCTGGGGGCTCCCAGACTACCCACAAAGCCATCTGGGAAGCAGCACCAAGATCCTATCCAGCACCTCAGAGGCAAAACAAAGCAGCGAGGGACATGAGGACCTGGGATGACCCTGCTGGGCAATGCCTGAAAGCTGAAGCTCCTGGGAAGGGGGGCAGCATGAGAAAGTGGATCAGGGCTGGAAACCAAGCGAGGAACCTGTCCCAAACCACCCCGAGTCTGCAGGGCGAGGTGGCTGACCATGGGTGGGCGATGCAGGCACGGGATATGCCCCTTGCAGGACCGGCGAGGCACACAGGATGGGGTTAGCACCATGGCAATGTGGGGACAAACCTGCTGCTGCACATCCTCCTCCCACGCACCAGTGGTCCCACACAGCAGCATGCAAATTACTCCCCCCCCCCTTCCCCCCAATGATCCCCTGGGCTGACGTGGGGCTTGGGTTTGTTACACAGAGGGTGGCAGCAGGGGACAGAGGCCACCGGCTGTCCTCCGGAGACCCCTGCAATGGTGCCCGGCTGTCTGGGCTCCCTTCCAGCCTCATCATGGGACTCCCAGCAAATCCCCCGGGGCAATCCGATCCGTTGGGCGCTGGCACCTATTGCTCTGACACCATGGGTTTTCCACAGTTCAAGGAGCCAAAGTTCATTGATAATGGTCCTGGCGGCTGGGGCGCGCCGGGGGCTTGTGCCACCCCTCTAGGGATAGCACGCGTCACCTGGAGAGGTAGGGCAGAAACACGGCACTGTGGGGATGAGGCCACTCTGCATCCTCTGCATAAAATATTGAGTCCTGCTGCTGTAATGGATCAGGAAAAAAAAAGACCCTCATGATACATTTTATGAAAATAAAAAAGGTTATACCGCTGCTAGTGGATGTTAGCAGTTTTTATTTCACGGAGCAGTCAGACTTGATGATGAAACTCTGCCTGAAGCCTCACGGAGACAAATTACATGTTTCCCAGTAGTCCTTGAATGGCTATCAAATGTGTCATAGTTAGGAGCCAGCCTAAAGGGATTTTTTCTCCAGTAGCTCCCATTCCAGAAAATGAGTCTGTCCATGTGCATTCCCTAAATTTGTCAGTGGTCTAGGAGGCATCTTTGTTAAAATTAGAGCGCTTTGCTAAGGTTTCTAATAACTCTTGAGTAATTGAGGAGGTGAAACAGCCAGGCAGTGAAGCCTTATGTCTGTTCCCAGAAGAGACAACTGGCTTAGTGGGAAGCACTGAGAGCTCTCCATTGCACCAGGGGCAATGCCTCTCCAGCCGGCCCTCCACCAAGGGCTGGCAGGGAAACCCCCACCTGCAGCATGATGTAGGAGCCGCCTCTTGCACCACTCGAGTGCTGCACAGTGTGATATCCACCAAAAGAACACCAAAACTTCTCCAGTTTCCCCTTTGCCCTCCCTGGGCTGGGTCAGATGCAGGATGAGCCCAGGACAGGATGGGGAAGGGTTGGGAAGCCCTCTGCTGCCCCAAAGCAAATATCCAACATGAAATAAATGTATGTTCGAGCCACCACATCACCATTCCAGGCTGGCCTGGAGATGGCTTTGCAGACATGGCACATCAACACTCATTTTGTTAGCAGGTTGCTTTGGATTTGAAGGCACAGAGAGATGGGCTGCTTGTCTTTTGTGCATTAAAAGAAGGGGGGCAGGGAGATGCGTGGCTGAGGTGCTGCAGGTCTGGTTGAGTGCCACTGGATGGGAATGCTGTGAGGAGAGATTCTCCCATGGCCTTCCAGCATTTCCCTGTGGATGAGGCTGGCCAACACCAGAAAACTCATAGAAAGAAGTTAAAAAAATCCAGTGCCCCCCCTTGCCTCTCTCCCCATGAACTCCTTTGACCTTGGAAAAAACAAAGCAAAACAGGGATGGGTTCAGATTCAGTTTACATTGTAGATAAAGTTCAGCCTACTTCTAATTTTGTCCCGGCAGTTCCCACCAGAAAACAGGCTCTGGCACGGCGCCCTGCGGGACAGCCAGTCCTGGCCCGCTCCCCTCCGCCAGCACCCTCTGTCCCCAAAAACCCCACCACCAGCCAGGGTGACCAGATGGGACAGCGAGCATCCTGGCCATCCACAGGAGCATCTCCATCATGTGAGGCCAATTTTCCCCCTGCTGTGTCCAGCAGGGCCACCGTGGGCTGTTCCAGGTCTCCAGGTGACACTTTGGTCAGATGTGCCTTCACCCAGGCTCCCCCGGTTTCTTTTTTCCTTGGTCCGTTTGGTCCAGCACTGTGGGGACAAATAGGTGGAGAGGAGGGGATGCAAACCCAGCATGCCCCAGGCAAGGTGTTTGCAGCAGCAGAAAGCATTAAAATGGGAGAGAGCTCTTGTGCAGGGTGCTAAATCGGAAATATGGGGACCGGGGATGTTCCCCAAAAAGAATGTGGTAGTGGGGCACAGAACAGTTTGTAGTCCCTGATACATCCTCAACTGGGGAAAGGGATGAGAGGAACTGTAGTGGCCAAATGTGCCAGCATGGAGCTGGGGGGAGGGGGAGGTTCATGCTGTTTGGAAATGCAGGAGAGAGCAAAGAGAGATTTAGTTAGAGGACGGAGCAAATGGGGAATAAACAGGTAAATGGGGCTGAAAAGTCAAACCTAAGGGTTATTTAGGATTAGACCCCATGAGACCTGTAAGCCCCAGCAGCACCGCTTGTAAAAGTGCTCACAGAAGCAGCAGAAATGCAATTTTGGATAAAGAACATGCAATGTGGCTGTGCAGTGACTATAAAACAGTAACCACAAGGCAATTGCTACACAGTCATTCTCCCAAATGCTTTTTCCTGTCCCCCCCAAAAATAAGACTGCATCTATCTTAGGAAATCGGCACAAAGCCTGGTCTTCCAACAGTACCAAGCGTGCTGCATGCTTGTGCTCTACAAGAACTGCAGCCCGGGCCTGCAAACCGGGGTTTGATTTCTTGCATTAGCTGTAAAACACAGCCCTGGGGATAGAAGTTACTTTAGCCGTAAAACAATACACAAGCTGTATTTCACAACCTTTGCTGTCTTTCTCTCCCCAGAGCAATATTTTACAGCATTTGCCCTCAAACTAGTTTTTCATAACACAACACGTAATTACCAGCAGACAGGTTTTTGTAACCTATCTCCCAGCACACCTTTAATCCTCTCTGCCCCCAGCCCCCTTGTCCTCTAACCTCTGCCTTACCGGAATGGGGCTCTTCCAGGCTCGCTCCAGAAGGTGAATTTGAACTCTTTTGAGCTCAAAATCCAGAAATGTCAAAAATGCGATTTCAAAAGTGCAGTCTGAGCTGGCAGGGTGCTCTTCTCATTAATTTTGGGTAACCACTGGGACGTGCAGGGCACGGCTGGACAGCAGGAGATCTCCCCTCCTGTGAGGGAAGGATTTGGGGGATGTTATCGAGGCAGAGGTAGGGAATGCTGGTCAGGATCAGGCAGTGCTCTCGGCACCCCTTTCACAAAGCAGAAACATTTCCTGGGAACGTTCGATGGGATGTTATTGAAAAGGTCTGTGCTAATAAAGTGAAAACACTTTGTTTAAATGTTATTGCTACAGCAACATAACATACATTGAAATGAAGCACTTTGCTTGGTGAAAAACTCGATTTAAGACAGAATGGAATTTGGAAATCTCGGTATTTCTCTTGAGAGGGACTTTGCATTTCTTTCCCATGAGTGCTATGGCATGGCTATAAGTGATGCTAAGTAGTTACCCGGCTTTCATCCAGTGCTCTGTGAGGCTCCAGCTTAGCATGCAACCCACCGAGCCTCTGCCCCTGTGAGGCACTACGCTCATGCTCAGCTGCAAGGACAACTATTGCAGCTCTCCAGGAGCCGTTTGCATCTCCAGAAATGCTTAAATTGTTAAATCACATGCCCATATGGGATATATATATATATTTTTTTTTTTTCAGAAGTTAAGCTCTAGGCATTAATTCAGAAAAGTCCTGTGGGCTGGGATAGACACAAAACCTGGCTCAATAGTCACATTTAAGTAGCCACATGAGCCTCCGGCTTTGTAATTGGCAAGCAACAGTGTAGGTTTCAAAAGGAAGAGGCCATATAGCCTTGTGGTATATGTTATTGTTGTACCCTTGTTCTTTTTGTTGCACCCAAACCTTAAGAGCATGGTCTTTCATATATGGCAAAAATACTCCTTGTGTCCAGAGTCTAAAACCATCAGAAAATTGCCCCAAACTGCCCCCCACCGATTAGGGTGATTTTTGCAAGGCTGAGTGTCTGCACCCCAGGCGAGGTTGCACACCCATGCACGTGGATGTGTCAGGATGCTCCGGCACCACACGCATAGGTGGCCACACGTGCACACATGGTGTCTGTGCTAGCCTAAAGCCCACAACAAAACCTTATTTTCTGCAGGCTTTTAGACAAGACTGACATGGATAGCTTCAGACCCGCAGCAGTGACCACCAATCTGCTCCCAAGCCTCCTGTATGCTGCATGCTGTTCTCACTGAAGATGTCCTGGCGACCCAGGGCCCGGCTCTCCTTTTGGCTCGGCTGCCCTGAGCTGAAGCTGGTTGGGATGCTGCAGTGACAGTGAGCACGGACACAGTGAATGCTTTCCCCTGCACTGCCTTAAGAAAAACCCAACAGAGTCCACTGAGTGTCTGCAGAAGGGCTGAGCAGGGTTTGCATCACCTTTCCCATGAGGATGCTCAACTCAACATCACTTTATGTCCGTGGATGGGAAAACAACAGCCAAAAAGAGTTGCATGCATGTGCTTGCAACTGCAGTGAGTTGCGAGCACACGCATGGTCACATAGGGCGTTTCGCAAGAGACAGCAGGCTTATCCAACAGTAGTAACTGTATCACCTGCAATTTTCTGGCTGTAGCTCGGGAGCCTGATGACACAAACCACTCACATCAAGTGACCTGTGGCTTCCTGGGTGAACACACGCATTTCAATTAGCTGAAAACCCTCTCTAATTGACTCTGGCTAGGCTGAGACGGGTTTTCCAGGGAAGACTGCTTAGAAAAGCCGGAGGTTTATTTATTTTTTATATTTTTTTCTTAGCAGGTTACATCGAGTAAAAGCTGGAGTGGTTTGCTCCGAGCCGTGATGCACTGCGGGGTCGGTCCCATCCCTAGTGCCGAGCAGTGTCGAGTCGCCAAATGGAGCTGCAGAATCAGACCCAGGGGCTACGTTTCGAAGCAGACACGACAATGTTTTTTTTTTTTTTTTTTTCTCCATCCTTTGTTCCAAGCTAAACAAAAGTCCCCCCAGACCACCGAAACTGATTGCACATACTGATAAAGAGATGGGGAAATGTCAAGCTTTAAACATTTATTACACAGATGATGCATTTTATAGCATACAGGAGGGTTGGATGTTCTATAAACGAGTGAATTGCCACAATGAGTTATTAGCTTCCTTGTTTTAACAGTCTTTGAAATGCTGAAAACTGTGAGTTTTTGTTTTCTCTAGTATGAAGTTCTAGTCTTTATTCTTCCCAAAACCATTGTCTTTTTTTTAAGCAGTTAGTTTAACAAACATGATTAAATTAAATTAGTTGCTTTTTTGAATGCAAATAAATACATTAAAACATGAATTGCTAGCATTAAATACATGTTCTGCAGGGCACCACAGCCCTGTTGGCCATCAACAGGACTTTGCAACCCTTAGAGTTGTTTCTCCTGAAAAATACTGTATCACTGGGACTGGCTAACAGCTAACACCAAGAAGAGCAAAATTTGTGTAAAGCCATAAAATACCTAGCGGAGAAATAAAAATCATATTTCAGATTTTGAGAGACTTCCAAGTGAGGGATGTTATAGAAATAAGCAGGAAAATAAATCATAAGTTATTCTCACAAGTTTTCCTTCAAAGCCATCAATCATGCCAAGAATAGATACTAATTAATCTCCTTTGGGGGAAGACGGGAACCAGGCAAATCACTTACTTTGCCTTTTTCCCCCCATTCTCATTTCACCTCCATACAAACGAGACTTCTCCAAACGGGGGGTCAAATCCCTCATGAGGAAACCAAGCAGGCTGCTTTGCAGACAGCCAAAGCCTCCAGTTTGGCAATGATTTGCCTGGGAAGGAGGGGACCGGGTGCTGGGAGCTCTGCAGGGAGCAGAGCCAGCAGCTCCGGGCATCACCACATCCTTACACCAGCCCCAGGTTTGGCCTGACATGGATTTGGTCAAAGGAGGGTGTTCTGTTCCCAAAACGCACTGCTGCTCCCACCCCTCCGCATCACATTGCCAGTGGCATCTTTCCTTCCCAACAGGCAGGCTTCCCACTGAGGGACTGCAGACATGCCAGTGGCTGTACGTAATTGCAGGGGAAAAAATACTTTTTTGGTCAACATCTAAATTCTCACACACCAACAGAGAGACTGACGTACCAAGTTACCAAGCATGAGTGGCTGGATGAAGGGACCTTAACAGCGGCGACAGACAACAGACATTAAAAAAGACAGGTTTCACATGAAAGTTCTTCCACAGGAGAAATCCCAGCATTGGAGGGCAAAGCCACTGGCCGATGCTCCTCCGGGCTTTTCCATTTTTCTTTTCTTTTTTTTTTTTTTTTTTTTTTCTTCTTTTGCTACGTTCAGAGAGCAGGCCCTGAGGGATGCTGCGGTGTGGAGCAGGATGTGGGGAGACTCTTCTGGTCTTCAAAAATCCCCCAGCAAAGCTTTTTCTCCAGTCTTCTCCCCAAAGTCTGAAAGATTAGCAGCACCTCTCTAGCCCCAGCTACCTCATTAATGCTTCTGACCGGCGGGGCCTAATTTGCACTGATCGACTGTGTGCAGCTCGCACATCAGAGGCTGTCATGACACTAAAGGCCCCTTGACAAATTGTCCTCACCACAGGTAATTTCACTCTATTTGCTCAATTTAAGCCCTCACTCCCCCTCCGTTCCCCACCTGCCTCTTGGCTGGGGCCCAGGCTGCTCTGGGGCTGCTGATGGCGACTTTCCGGGGTCACACCGACATTCATGCCTCTGGTCCTCCGCTCCCCACAGGGCCAGGCGGCTGGGAAGGCCAAGAGCAAGGGCACAGCCCTCAGCCATTCGACACCGACAGGCCTGATGCAGTCCAGCTTCATGCTAACACCTCCCGACCTCTCTGCTCTTCTGCAGCAGTGCTAACACAGCTGCCAGGCCTGCATCCCCAGTCCAGGAATCAGTCTGTGCAGACATGGACCACTGAAGCTCCTCTTTCCAGCTCCTTTCCTCGTACTCCATGTGCGGATTAGGAAATGCTCCCGCAGACAACCTCATGAAAAGTTCAAGTCATGCCAAACCACATGGCCAGGATGCTCAACTCCTGCACACGTGCACGGGGAAGGTTTCTGCCCTTCAAGCTGCATGGCAGGGAAGCCTCCTGCCCCTCGCACGCAGGCCGGTAGCTCCCTAAAGCACCCGAGATCGGGATGGCACCGCAGGGTCAGGGCTTCCTCTGCTCCTCTCCCACTTCACCAAAATGAACACCAGCAGGGATTTCATGTGGACAAGCATTGGCAGAGAAGTTAATAAGGAAACACCAAGTCCTGATGTTTGCTGGTCGCTATTCACTTGCCATCCGCGCTTGGGGCACTTCCAGCTCTGCAGCTCTGCTGGGTGAACGCCTCCCCAAATCCCCCATCATCTTCCCATCTCTCCCTTCTCCCCATCTCTCCCACCTCCCCAGCACCACCCCAGCTGCCCCAGCACACAGCAAAGCAGGGTCCACCCGCTCCCCGCTTCGCCCTGCCCCCTCCGAACACGTCACCCTGCGCTCGGGGACATGGTACCACTTACACCAACCAGGGCACACAACCGCCCCTGTACAATGCACACCTACAAATACTGGATAGGAAATGCAGCCAGTTAGAAGCCAGACTCAAAACCTGTATTTTTGGCTTTTCATTGTTTTCCTCTTCTTTTATCCCTCCTTTTTTTTGCCATGCACTTCTCGTCTTCTCTCTACTGGTTTCCCAAGAACATCAAGTCTTCATTTCTCCATTGCCCTGTACATTACTAGGCTCGACTACAACGGGCCTGGTTTTAAATGTATTATTACAGCCATGATAGTAATTACAGTAAAGCACTCTTTCAACAGAAACAAAAAAATACAAAAAAATAAATGGGTTATAGTTTAGAGGATGGGGGGTGCCATGGCTTTACCAGCCAGAGCAAACAGCCGCAGCATCCCGCGTTTCTTGGAGCTCCCAGATCAGGGCACACATTTTTCAGTTAATCTGCGAGGTTACTGGCAAGACAACTGTGGCTATGTTACTTCTACAGTGGCTTTTGAGCTCCTTAAAAATCCTCCTCCTACTTCAGCATCTTCACGTAAATCATTTATGAGCTTGCAGGAAGGTGTCACTTCCATGTCTCCGCGCTTATTGCAATTGTCCGTTCAAAATAAAATAGAATAAAATACAAATGACCAGGAAAAATAAAACCCAGTGCAAATAAAAAAGCCATCCTGCTCACCGGTTGGCATCCGAAGCTGCGACGAGTAGATGAAGGGGAGGTGGGGGAGCAGAAAGTTGAAGATGGAGGGGGGGGAATTAAAAAAGCTCCGCTTGACAAAAAACATCAATTATGAGCGTCCGGTGTAGTATGTGTTGCACTTTGTCCTCCCGGGACATCCTGCTGCATGCTCTCTCCTGCCAGTTGGCCAGGGCAAGCCAGGAGGATGGTGTGAAAACAATACTAGCCCCCACTCGGGCTCGCTTTTCCAACTCTTCGTCTTCTTTCTAAAGCCAAACAGTAACCTGTCGGGATGCACTGCTGCTAGAGCAATGATTTCATAAAAGGAACCCTAAAACAAAAACACGGCAGGGAAGAGGGGTGGCACTTGGCGACACAGCTGAAAAGAAACATGCTTCTCCCTCCCCACCCCATGAACGTATTCCAGAGCATGCTGGGGTTTGTCTGCTTAGGTATTTAAATCAGAAAGGTGCTCGCCTGGCTGCGAGAGGCGGATCCTGCTAAGGTGCATGTCTCCTTCTCGCCCCTTCCCACACCTCCCTGCCCTGCCCCTCAGGCTGTCAGTTTTTGGATTGTCTTGTTGTAGTACTGCGTGATGGTGGGCATCAGCGGGTTCCAGTTGTTGGCGTGCAGCTCAATGACCTCCAGCAGGAGGGACCGCGTCAGCATGGACTCAGAGGGGCACAGCATCTTGTCGCGGGCTATGGCCAGCAGCTCCGTCATCATCTCAGGCAGCTGCTCCTCCAGCAGCCGGCCGGTGCTTTGCAGCTGTTGGGAGAGAGGGGTCAGAGGTGGCACGTTGAAGTTTGAGCTGCCACCGTGACTTGCGCTACTGTTGTGTTTCAGGTGGACAAGGGTCAGGGGGATACTCCTGGGCAGCCAGGACAGCTGGCCCCATGTTGGAGGGGTGGAAAGCTGCTTGGCACTGCTGAAAATGTGATGCTGGCAGGAGGGAAGCAGGACGCAAGCTATAGATGCTGCTGTGTCACGGCTGGTGGGCATGCACTGAGCCAACTCCAGCAACAGCGAGGCAATATTTACATAATAGGGCTGTTTTCCAAAAACACGCAGCCTGCTCTTTTTTTTTTTTTTTTTTTTTCACCCACATTTCACACTGTCCTGGTTTCAGTTAGGACAGTTATTTTTCCTCCTAGTAGCTGGTAGGGTGCTATGTTTTGGATTAGGATGAGAAGAGTGCTGATAACATGCTGATGTTTTAATTGCTGCAGAACAGTGCTTATACTAAGCCAAGGACTTTTCAGCTTCACGCTCTGTCCTGCCAGCGGGCAGGCTGAGGGTGCAGCAAGAGCTGGGAGGGGACAGACCCAGGACAGCTGACCCAAAGTGGCCAAAGGGGTATTCCATACCATCTGACGTCATGCTAAACAATATATAGGGGTGGCTAGCCAGGGTGGGGGGCCGTCTGCTCGGGGTTGGGCTGGGCATCGGTCAGCGGGTGGTGAGCAATTGCATTGTGCATCACTTGTTTGTACATATTATTATTATTATTATCATTATTATTTTCTATCTTAATAAACTGTCTTTATCTCAACTCACAGGCTTCACTTTCCCGTTTCTGTCCCCCATCCCAGAGAGGGAGGGGGGAGGGTGAGCGAACGGCTGTGTGGTGTTTAGCTGCCAGCCAGGTTAAACCACAACACACACTCCCCCAGTTTTCCCCTGGCTGGGCAATGCTGAGATGCTGCCGTTGGTGAGAAATGCAGGCACCCCGCAGCACGCTCCCCGATGCACCCCGTGCACTACGGGTGAGGCTTTCGAAAGCACTTGCTCTGGGCTGCTGTAGGAGTGAATGGTTCAGCTCCCACTGACTTCAAAAGTGGCAGCACCGGGTGCTTTTGAAAAATCCCACCTAAAAACCAAGCTATTGTCAAAAACAAAATGCATGCTGTGATGTGCCTTTTACCTGCTCCCTCATCTACGCGCTGATTCACAGCTGTCAGTGACTCCCAGTCATTAATCTGACTAAGCAGGGCTCTCCTGCATGCATAACAAATCCTGCCCTTTGCACAGCATCAAGGTCTGCATTTCCACCCATCGCACCTTTTCTCTGAGGACGGCCAAGTGTTTTTAAAGCAGTGTAAACCCCAGAAAACCCCATCTCAGGCTCGTGAGGCATCAGGGATTTGAATGTAGAGTTCTCAAAAGTCCCAACTTTAAAAATGCAAACTTTCCTCTTCAGCTGCCTGCCACTTTGCTGAATTTCAACCATCCAGATGCAGCCTACTTCACCTTTTTCTTCAAGGCAAGCATCAGTCCCCATGGGCCAATCACTTCCAAAAAGCAAAGCTAATGAAACCTTGCAATTCCACCCATGCTATATTTGTACTGTTTCTCTGCAAAGCTTTCTGAGTACAGCAAGCCTCTCTGTGGGAGCCACTGCCACTGCATGAGCAAAGGCAGCGTGATGGAGACTTTGCTCCAATACAGGTGGTTTTGTGCTTAAAAAATACCACAGGGTGAGATCTGAAGGAATCTGGGAGAGATTCAGAGGAACCAGGATGATAGGAATTAGGTTTGTGGTGGGACCCTGGCTAGCAAATTTGGTTGCATCCATTCACATGCATTGGAAGCACAGTGAAAGCCACCTCTCTTATCCCATGGTGTTGTCTTTTGTATTTGGGTGTAATGCAGCTGGGTAACGTGGCTCTGGGTTTGGGCACGTGCACAGCCAAGGACAGAAGGGGCAGAGCAACGAGGAGGGGCATGTGGCATCAGAGCTTCCCTACCTCCATGGAGCAGCAAAGCACGGCGTCTTCCTTCACGTCCTGAGATTGCAACAACTGCAAGAGAGAGGAGAGAGGGGGTGAATGGAAATGCGCGACCTCCTCCTCCCTCTGGATCTTTTAGATTAACAACTTTCAGGATAAATTTCCATTAGTTTAACAAGACTTTTTTATCCCCCTGGCAGGCATTGAGAAAATACACTTGTTCCACGTACATGGCCAGGAAACAGCCCTCAGATGACCGTACCCAGGCAGTAGAGCAGCCCTTTGGGAGGGAAGGGCTGTGCTGGGCTCCTGCCCAAGGGCTGCCCACCCATGGCCGAGCCTCCCAATCCCGCTGGGACGGTCTCCCAACAGCCACAAAATTACCCAAAGGCAGAGCGCGAACGTCCGGCGCGTTGTGAATATGGCTCCTTCCAGGCTGATTATATATGGTTGCAAGCACAATGGTTCCAGTGAAACTGTTGTGTCTCAGGTGTAAATTTTTCTTCTGGAGCAATGCTGCTTGCTGAGAGCATGGGATTTTCCCTGGTCCCTTCTCACCATCTCATCCCCCCTGTCTGAGGCCTCAAAGCAGTGAAGGAGGATCTCCATCCACGTTTCGGCATTTTATTGGCTATGTTTTCAGCCACTTCCCCACTTTGGGAACCAACTCCAGGCCCTGTTCTGCTCTCTGTGAGCTTTGCATTACAAAGACAAGCTAGTAGGCACAAGAAAGAGAATTTCTTTTCAAGAGAAAGCCCAGATGGTGCCATAAGGTCAGACCATGATGGTGTGGGATGAGGGAAGATGCCTGTGCAGCTCCCAGTCTACCAGTTCCTTGCTGTGTGTTAATGTCTTCCTGGGGGCTGCTACCTCGCTCTCCCCTCTTGTTTCAGACCTGGTGCATGTGGTCAGGGGGCAGCGTCCACCTGGCAATGGCAAAGCGCAGGAGCTCAGCCTGTCCGACCCCACAAAACCAGGGGCCATGAGCAAAACTGGATCAAAACCACTTATATTTTTGCTAGCACGCACTTCTTTGTTGTCATCTTCGCTTTCTGACTGTCGTTTCAGGCTTTCTGCTCAAACCACAGGGGATAAAGCACGGTTGTTTGGGTTGTTTTCCAAGCAGATAAAAGCTGAGATTCTCATCCAGCTGACACAGGGAGCCGGGGTATTGTGAACAACACGCTATTGTGAAGCACATGATAAAATCACAGGTGCTGGCAGCACTGGGAGTTACAGCCGCTGCCACTCCGTTGGGCTGAGAAATTGGTGTCAGTGCGGCCACGTGCCGCTGGTCCTGAGCTGCTCCCTGGATGCATGCACTAAACGTGGAGAAAATGGAGAAAAATTGGGAAAACTGACTTCACTAGTGTCTGAAATTCATCAGGGAAAGGCATACTTGGGCAAAGCGGCTGGACTAATTACAGCTGCCCATGCACAACACTGCTCAGTGTAACTGGGTTTGTTCTGAAGTCACACTTCTTAGTTAACACCACAGCTCTGCTGCTCAGCCTTAATCGTCTTTCCTTCCCACTCATTTTTTCCTTTTTCCCTTCCTTTCCAAATAAATGACAATTTGTTTACAGGCCACTGGAAAAAGCTAGGAAAAAAAGAGGTAACTTGAGGAATTATCATTGGTCTCAAAGTTTTGTCTTCACTCTCTTCTGCTTTCCACAGATAGCAGTTTGTTTGCTTTGAAGCTGATGTTTACAGCATCTGCCTGAGCAGTCCTGTCCTGACGGTTTTATCTCGCATTAGCCAAAGGTCCAGCCAGGGCTTTGAATACATGCAGCAGTTCCCCCAAGTTTATCTTCCTGCTGAGTTGTTTGGAAAAAGTTAGTTAAGCCCAAGCCGCATGCTCTGAGATAAGTTTTCACAAATAGTTCACAGATTCTTCGCAAGAAAAACATGAGATTACTTTAAACCCAACAAAAAATATATATGCTTCAATTAGAGACAAATATAAACAGGCAGTAGCCCGGAAACAAGCTCCTGGGGTATTTAACGGAGACTGGCTTGTGAACATGGAATGGAGCAGGGGTGCAAGTTAACATACATTCATCTCTCCTATATTTGGTATTTGTTAGTGAAGTACACAGCATGAAAATTAAAGCAAGAAATGTGGAGTTAAAGCAAGTTAACAGGAAGATGACTGCAGAAACTGATGCTCCCCTCCCATGGCTTTATGCAAACATAATCTGCAAACTGGGGGAAGATTTTTCTAAAGGCTGAGGCAATTAGGAAGGTCCCATGGTGGCCTGATTCCCATCCTTCCTCTGCTGCATTCTCCTCGTGTGACCCTGGTCTACCCTGGTGAGATGCAGCCAGGGAAAGCTGCAGCTTCACTTGGGCTTTCCTTGCCCCAGCTTCCCAGCCATGGAGCTGGGACACTCTTGCCTGCTTCAAAAAGTGGTTATGTGGGTGAATACGTCAAAGACTGTTCGATGCCCAGCAATTTGGCTAAAGGGTATATTTAACTTATCTACCTGTGGCCAAAAGGAGACTGCAGTCAGATGTCACTCTCCATGCTGTTGAGATGTCCCTGGGACAGCCAGGGGGGCAGAGCACCAGCCAGGTCACACCAGCAAGGCTGTTCCCAGACAGGCACTCTGCAGCTACTGGGGACACTATAGCCCTGCAGTTGTGGCTTTTGCATGATCAAAACCTGACCCTCATAATTGGATTTATATTTACTTAAAATATCTTAAAGTAAACAGGCTATACCTATTAACTTAGCGCTCCCACATCAGAATTGTTTTTTATTTATAGCCGCTCCTCCCTGCTGCGGAGATGTGCCTACACCCCACCAGGTCGCTCTCCAGCAGTTTCCCACATCTTTCACCCCATCTGCCCAGCACGGGCGAGGGAGCTGGGGAAGGAGCACGAAGCAGAGGCAGCACAGGTGAGCGAGCCTCACACGCTGCTCGGTTTAGCCTGTAATCTTCCCCCTGAGGCTCGGGCTGGCTGCGAGAAAACTTCCCTTTGCTCTCCTGCCGGTTCCCCATATCGGGCGAGCGAAAGAAGCAATTCCTGCTGGAAAGCAAACAAAAAGTCTGCTTGATTTCCTAAGAGCAGAGGCTGCATGCCAGAATCTGCCTGGCCGCTCATATAATTCCCAGCCTCGGTTGTGAAAGACTTCTCAATTTTGTTGCTGGTGCCGGACTAACAGCTTTGCAGACTGGCAGGAGGCAGCAGGTGCTTGCGCCTACATCTCTGCAGAGGGAGGGCTCCTGCTCCCGAATTTCTGCATCCCGCTGGGCAACGGGTGCTAAATGTTTTTGCGAACAAGCAAAAATAAACCTGAGGGGCTGTTCTTGGGAGTGCTGTGTGTAGTGGGGGGACAGGGATTACATGGGGTGCAGGGCATTCTTCCCCCAGTTCCTTCCTCCCCTGCACTCCCAAGGGAAACAAGTGCTGCTGGCACCAGTCTTTGCAAAGGGAAGTCCCATGGAATGGGTACGCAACAGTACTTGAGGGGGCAAAGAGGCCCTAAGCCTGCAGCTGGGCTTCACCACAGACAACTGGCTGGCTCCCTCCAAATGGCAATGGACTCGCACACAGTCGGTGCAGACCACCAGGAGCAAGCCACGCTCCCCCATTGCACATACCCACGATTATTTGGGTTCATTACCTACTTTCTCCAGAGACAGATGGGGCCGCAGAGAAGCTGAAGTGCTTATATGGCATTCTCCAGGGCGCACACGCCACAAGCAGGATGAAGAACCTGCCTTGCAGTCCCCCGCTTATCACCAAACCACGCAGGCTGGATCGTGCTCTGCAGCTGTCCCCACCGGGAAAGGCAGTGAGAGCAGCCAAATGCGTATATTACCCTTCACAACTGCAGCGGCATTCTTCCTGTAAGGCACAGCACTAATTACTGAATACGATAGCGCTTGCAAAACGGCATAAGCAATGCTTGCTGCAAACTGTCTCTTAGCATGCAGTGTTTTGTGATGCTTCAGAGATGACTCCGGTGTGAAAGCACCAAAATTTCCCACCTCCCAAAATATTCACCCAGAGCCACGGGATGGTTGGGACTTCTTGGAGTGGTGAGATAGTGAAGGAGCCATCTCTTGGGGAGCAACAACAGCAGCGGGAACAGCATGGTGCGAACGCCTGCTCTGCTCGTAGCAGCTGCTGGGAGGCTCATGGCACTGGTGGGAAACAGGGCAAGGGCTGACAGCCTTCTCCTGAAAGCCCCACATCCTGCTAGATGGATCCTCCTGGCAGCAAAAGCCTCCTTCAATGGAGGGGCTGCACTTCTCAGGCTCTCTGCAAAAAGACATCAATAGCAATTTGCTGCTTTTCCAGAGGCCCCTTATCAACCTACTGTCACAAGTCTTTAAGGAAGATGCCTCCTCTGCTGCTTTGCATAGGGAGAGTCACGCAGCTCTTGGAGCTAAAGGAGATTGTTACAGATCCACTTTTCTTATTGTCGCTAGGCATGGGGTGGTAAAAACAACCAAGACTGGGGAAAATGCAAAGTACAAATGAGGGTGTGGGGGATGAGCAATTACAAAACACTCTACCAGCAAGGCCAGTTTCAGGATTCCTACAAACTGCTCCCATCAGAAATATCAATTCCCCAATCCTGGGCATCAGAGTGTCAGCTGGGCTGACCCTGCACCCACCAACAAACTGTGCCAGTGCCGCTCTCTCTATGGGGCACTGAGTGCCATGCAGGGCATACCCTGAGCAAGTCAGGTGAGTTCAGATTCTAGTGAAAAAACAAGTGAACTCTTGGAAAGAGAAGACGTTTTGAAGGCCACAGTCACAAGCGGCATCTTCTCTGCTGAGCCATTTGATGCTGAGGGTGCCCAAAGGTTAAATGTGTTTGGGGAACCTTTCCCTTATGGAGCTGATGGGGGGGGATGCAGAAGGCACACTGCCTTCTTGCCCAGCCCCACTGCACTCTGAATCAGCAGCAGAGGGTGAGGCTGAACATGACTTGAGAAAACAAGAACAGCCACCCTAAAAGCTCACCCTGTGGCCTCCAGGCTTATTTTGGTAAGGTCTGCATGAAGACAGGTAGCAGGTCCTGGCGCTCACCTCAGCATGCCAGGCTGTGTCCACCCTGCTGTAGCTCAACCTTATCATGCCCGCACCATCCCTGGGGAGGGTTAACAGGATAACCCCAGCTCATGAGACCTGTCATACCCAACTCGTTGCCATCTGCATTGAGCCGTCCGCTTGAAATGGTCCTTCTCTCCACATGGCCTTCTGCTTATGCAGTGAAGGTTTCCAGCCCCCTGAAGATGCACAAGGTGCCACCAGCCCTTACATCTCATCTAGAGGTCCCTCTTCCCAACTCCCTGACAGGGGTGGCCGGGTCTCAGCCCCTTAGAGAAGATGCTGATGGCAATTCACACTTGTTCTGTTAGGAAGAGACCACCTGCATGGGGCACTGCTGGCCCCACAAGGAGCTACGGGCTGGAGCTACTCGTGCTGGCATGGCTGCCGTGTCCATGGGAGGCCGTTCCCTAATGTATTCGGGGTAACTTGAAGGAATTGCTTGGTGGCACCTACTTATTTTACAGTGCTGCTTTTAGCTGAGAAGGAGACTTGTGTTCTCCTATTACCCAACCAGAACTCCCTGGGAGGATGATTAGAAGAGATTAGTTTGTTTATTGCATCAAGTAAACCAAAATGTTGGTTATCCTCCTTGTGGGCTCCTGAGGAACTCAAACAAGAGGTACTTAACAGCAAATTGAATTAAGGCCAGAGGAACAAAACCCTGTAGCCAGCCGTGAGAAACTCCTCCTACTCCTTTCCACTGCAGACAAGGGAAACCATGAAACATGACTCTTGCTCCCTGGATCTGGAACAGCAGGAGGGATTCCTACGAAGATGGAAACCATTAAAAGGCAATTACTGGAGACAATAACAAAGAAAATCGGGTCACTCACCAAGCCAGCCGGGGCAGTCCGGTGGCTCCCACTAGGCACTCAGGCTGGAGGTGGGGGCCATCACCCTCACTTGTGGGACCACCAGGGCTTTCCGAGTGGGACCCGAAGGTGCGTACGTGGGTGAAGACGGACAGAGACACCTAGACAGCCAGCTTCATCCTGCCTGTCTGAAGACATAATAACCCTGGGAGCAGAGGATGTGATCTCATCCCAAGGGTCCGGGGAAACACAAAACATGGAAAGAAAAAGCGGCGAGACCATCACGCTTGATTGCAAAAGGCTCCACCCTTGCCTGCCGGATGCTCTCCGCTTTCCTGGCTCTTCTGCGAGCGCATAGCAGCAGATGCAAATAGTTGTGTTTACATCCAGCTGAAAGGGTCTCGGGAACTAACAATGCTGGGTATGGAGGGCAAAAGACAGAAACAAAGCCACGCGAGGAGGAGGGACCATCCTAGCTTTGTTTCTTCTCCAACATAACTGCTTCCTCTGCCTTCTCCGTGGGTCCCCGAGAAATGAAGATGCTTCCCCACCTCTCCTGCGGGGCGAGGGTACACCGGTGGCCCTGGCTGTCCTTGGTGGCCTCAGCTCTGCCCTAAATGTAGCTCTGCCTGCAAAGCTGCTCCAAACCCACGCAAGTCAGAGTAACTGTGATGGAAACCTACATGGAAGAGAGCAAAGCCCGGGGTCAGCAGTTGTGTGTATGCTCATTCTCTCCTCATTCTCTCCTTGGAAATTGTCTCTCTGGCATGAGAGCCCTCCCCTATTTAAAATATGCCACTGCGGTTTTCATGCTCACTGTCTAGAGCCAAACAAAGTCCTGTAGCTTTCTAAGAAAATATGTTCCCATGCTCAAAACACTAAGCTGAGCAGTGGGGCTCCACGGCATAGTAAAGACCTTGTCAGTTTGGTGTCCCCGTCCCTTATCATCTGCTCTCGAGGTGAGATGTCTAGCAAGTGCCCACCTCAAATGTTCTGGTTTGTCCCTGTCCAAAGTGGGGAAGTACAAACTGGAAGAAATCAATTTTCATCATGCCTAAAAGGCGTTTGTCCCCATGGTCCGAGGGGACACCAAGGAGGACACTGCATGGGAACAAGGCCAGGCAATGTGTCTCTTCTTGGGGCTCAGCTCAACGACCGGCACAGCTTTTTAGGTGTAACAACACTGATTTCCTCCTTTCTCCCCACCCCCAGTTCCTCTTCCATCAGGATTTATATCTTCATTATTTTCTCTGGTCAGGCCTGGTCACGTGGAGCTACCTGGGCAGCAGGGTGGCACAGGGTCAGGATCTGGCCTTCTCGGTGCCTTCGCCTGTATGATAAAGAGGCAAATCCTGTCTCACTCTCTGCCTGGGAGCATAATCTTAAAATCCTAGCATCTTATTATACTGTCAAAGACCCTCTTTTGACTCAAAAGCTTGATGCTTTTTAAAAAGTGAGAGCGATTAAAATAAAAAAAACCCTCCACGTTAAAAGAGAAAATTTTCTTTCCCAAACAGCACCACCCTCCAGCTCGTCTGGCTGCAGTTGGGAAGGTTTTCCCTCTCTCTTCCTCTGAAGGAGACAGTGAAAAGGCAGTGCCCTCTTGAAGTTCAGACGTTAATTACTGTGTTAGAATATTTTTCTAAATTACACAGTATTGCCCCAGGAGATAACAGGCACTAAGAGAAGGGAGGGGAGTGGATACCAGTCTGCATGCTGCACCGCAGACTCTGACATGGGGGAAAGCAATTAGACAGGGAGTATTTATCCTTCCTGCACCACCACCCCGAGGCTTTAAGTTAGCAGCGCGTACCAAGGCAGGGGAGCGATGGGACCATGCCAGGATTTTAAACGATGCTGAAATGGGACTGTCTATGCCAACCAGACTGGAGGCAGGAGATGCTCCTGCAGAGGAGCAACTGTCCTGCCTGCCACCAGCCTGCCAGCTCTACTCCCCACTGCCTCCGCGGGCTGATTCACTGTGCCCAGCCCTCGGGGCTGGGAATAAGAACTGCCAGCAGCTACCGTGGGGCAGCTGGGTGCCCACGGACCCCCGATTGGCAGGGATGCTCGCGGTGACACAAGCCAGGGTGCCCTCCCAGCCCCGGCAGCAATAAGCGCTCTGAGATGGGGGGACCTCTGTGGGCTGGTCCTGCAGCCACAGCCTCCCGCACAAGTAGTTAGTTATGTGGTTTAATTAGCCTGTGATGAGCTGCTTCCTGGGACCTGCCTCTGAACCTGCCTCTGCTGCTTCCTCTGAACCTGCCCCAACAGCCCCATCTGATGCACCCAAGAGTGCCAAGAGAGGGATGGTGCCAGAGCAGGGCTGCTCCCTGTCACCCCTGGCAAGTCCGTGATTGGGAAGATGCAATGGGAGAAAGGCAGATCTTCACATATGGGGAATTATGGGCCCACCGGCCCCACCTCAGGTCCTGGAAAAACCATGGAGCAAGACATCTTCAAGAGTATTTCTAGGCACGTGAGGGAGAAGAAGGAGACTGGCATGGATGTGCCTCATCAGCTTGCTCACCTTCTGGATTTATGGATAGGGGAAGAGCACGGATGTCTTTTGCCTTGATTTTAGCAAGGGTTTTGATTCTGCCTCCCACAAATTCCCATATCCGAGCTAGGATATCAAGGATGGACAACCAGGTAAGTTAAAAACTGGCTGGATGGTTGGGCTCAGAGTGTTGTAGTTACTGGGTTACAACCCAACTCCACCTGGAGGCCAGTAACGAGGAGTGCCATGTGGTTTATAACAGGACCTGCCTCATTTAGCATCCTTATCAATGACTGAGGAGGTGAGCAGCACACTCCTGCCAAGTCTTCAGATGACACCGAGTCGGGGGACCACTCTGTGCTTGAGGCCCTGCCATCCCGAGGGACCTCAGTGGGCCAGAGCAAGGAGTCAACAAGGAAAAATACCAAGTCCTGTGCAGGAAACGAGCATGGGGCAGGGGGAAGGGTTGGGACTGGGTTAGTATGGAGGTAGGAGGGAGGCAGAGCCCACAGGCCCTTGTGGGACCCCAGTCAGCAAGGTGCCTTGAGGAAACCCAGCAACATCACTGCCTGACACCTCTCGAGATCCTGCAAGCCAGTTTTTCCACCTTCTCGCTCTTCTGCCATAGGCAACTGCTCAGGTTACCTGGATGTAAAGCCAGATCTGTCTGCTGGATGGCATCATAAAAATAAGCAAATACATCCAAAGCAGCACTTGACACCAAACACCTTGGCTGGAAGCTGCTTCTGCTGGCAGAGGGCTGGCAGGAAGGTGGCAGCTCCCAGGCCCAGAGGCACTGCCTGGGTTGGCGTCCAAACAACATCCCTTTGAGGATGGGATGGAGACGCAAGAGAAGCCAAACCTCCTGACACCAGTTGTCCGTCCCGGCTTCTGCAGAGCACAGCCTTGGCTTGGAGCTGGCTACCACCCCTCCTTCCCAGCACACCTTGGCCGTCACCACGAGCTGTGCCAGGCCCCCAGGACCCAGGCCTTATGCTCCCCTTTGGGGACTAAGCAGGGAGGGCAGTGAGCTGGGCTACCTGCACCAACCCCACCGAGCACACGCAGTCATGGGCAGCAGGGTGAAGGACTGCCCAGGAGAGAGCTAGGGAAGGCAGAAGTGGCCAGTTAACAACAGATGGCAAATGGCATTATTTATTATCTTAAGTCCTGCAGTAGCCACAGGGCACTTGTCACACCAGGCACAAAGCTCTGGAGCACTCCTGCCCTTACTGATGGTTCAACCAGCATTTAAGTCTTAACCCATTTTCTACATTTTGCTGACTCTGCTGAAGACTGCAGGGTCAAGAAACAAAGTCCCTTTGTTGCTCTCCTGGTTGGAGTTGGTTTTGGAGATGCAAGGTGGAGATGCAAGGTGAAGGTGGTTTTGGACATGCAAGGTGAAGTGTTGCTGAAATGGGGGGGGGGGGGGGGGCACGGTATTTGGGCATGGGGCAGAGGCTTTGGAGCAGCAAGGATGTCAGCACCTTCACTCCCCCTCATCCTGGAGGGGCAGGAGGAAGTTTACAGGGACAAGTTTGGCGTGGTTTTGTTAATTAAACTGAGGCCAGAGTGGGGAGACCACAGTGGGACATCCCTCTTGGTGAGGCCACCAAGTGTGGGAGTCAGGACAATTTCCTAAAAATGCTAAAAGCGTTTTGACTGAGGCTGACAATGGACTCAAGGCAGAATGTGGTCCTGGAGGATGTCACCACTGGTTCTGCGTTAGGAGAGCCTGGGCAGCACAGCCTGGCCTGGGGGAGAGCCCTTCCCCAGGAACAACACCCTCTTCTAGCTTGCTCCCGGTTCCCCTGGGCGCAGAGGGATGGATAGGAGGAAAGCTCTTTCTTATTTATGTTTAACCTCAACGCCTTATTATTCTTTGCACAAACTCCCCAGATTTGATGGCTGCAATAGTCCTCTGGTTCTCACCTGAAAAAGGGCTCTCTTTTCTGTACTCCCCAGCCACCTGCAATGCCAGACTTTGGCCTGGGCTCAGGCGACCCATTCTCCTTCTCCAGCTTTAAACCCCACAATGTCAATCCAAAGCACCACACAAGCTCACTGGGTTCTGTCAAACCATTTTTAACAATGGCTGCACCCACTTCTTACTTTTCTTGGCAAACCATCTTTGCCTAAAATCCCAATTTTGCCCCTGCAGTGAATACACCTTCCTGTCTGCCTGCACACCTCTTGCCCCCAAACCTCCCAATGGTGAAAATGAAACACTGTTGGTTCCTGGGGTTTCAGCTCACAGGATGCCCTGTCCCCATCTCGGACACGGTGCTGGTGGCCATCCCTCCCTGCTCCACCACACTCAGTGTCCCCTTCCCTGCCATGCTGGTACCACATCCCCGCACAGGGGCACTGTCACTCGGCTCCCAAAATGTTGCCCAGGCACGGTGGCAGCTCCGACCCAAATTTCCTGGGCTCTGATTAAATGTCTGCTCCCATGCCTACTGCCACAGCTGCCCAGGTCCCCAGGGACGCGGTGCTCTCAGTCCACATGGCACCCCGCTCCCATCGGCTAGCAGACCTGAGCATTTATCACTCATACGTTTAGCCCAGGATGAACTTCAGCTTGGATTTGCTCAGCCCGGCTGCTGAGCCATGCAAGCAGCCCCTGCACACAACTTTCCTGCTGCATGATGCGTACCACTGGCACGCTGACCTGCACCCAGGCACAGCCCCAGCGCCTGTCCCCACCTTGCTTCACTCTTCCCAAGGCAGGCTCTGTCCCCGAGCCCAAGCAAGAGGGACAGAGCTGACGGGCAGCAAAAAGCAGGGCGCAACCATCTTGCAGCAGCTTCCTTCGCTGCCAGAAAAAACAAGTCCTGCTCCTCCTCCCTGGGCCACCGATGTCCTCACTGTCATCTTCGCTTCCTCCCCACCTCCCCAGCTCCACAATTAGGACAGTGTTAATAAGCTTTTACTGGGGGGGGGGGGGGGGGGAGGAAAGGAGTCTGTGAGAGGAAGCTTTGCAGGGGAAAAGGAAGAAGCATTCCTGCCGCAGTCATCAGGCAACGTTCCCCTTCCTCTTGCTCACTCCCTTGCTGACCTTTGGCTCAGTCTGCCAGAGCTATAAAGGAAAAGGGAAAAAAAAAGAGACAGAGAAACTAAAAAGCAAGAAGAGCTGAAAGGACAGGCAGAAGCAGAGATGTTATCTCGCCTCTGATAATGATTTATTGCCAAAGGATGGGTGGATGGAGGCAGGGAGAACTAAGTGCAGCTGCAGCAGCACAGAGGGAGCCACCAAGGAGGAAGGAATTAGGGGCAAGGGGCTGAGATTGTACATGGGCACGTGTGTGCTGATGAGCAGGAAGGGGAGAAAGTCACAAAGAGCACTACCAAACCTCACAAACCCATCCTGAGGCAATGGAGGGATTTCCACAGCTAGTGGCCAGTCCCAAAGTGGCCAGGCCACAAAGACCAGCCCTGCCCTGCCCTGGGACACCAGCCTAGCTTCATGAAAACCACCAAGGGACGTGTATCCCAAAAGCTGAGCTCCAAAGATAGCAACTCTGGCGCCGATGTGCTGGTGTACCAACACAGGAGAGCAAAAACCCAGAGTAAAGTGCCTGTCCCTGCTGGAGGCCCTCACTGTGGGCCGAGCGAGGTTGTGCTGGCAGCTACCTCAGAGCCTCTGGGTCCTGTTCTGGGCTGGCCCCATGCAACAGGATTAGCTGGAACAACAAAAACCAACAGCAGTGGCATGGAAAGACAGCCCTAAGCCATCAAATGGGAATGGTGTGAGTCAGGGTCCCAGCTCTGCGGAGCGAGCAGGCACAGATCAGCCATTTTGGGGGAGGAGAGCTGGAAGGCTCTGGCTCACCCACATCAGCTGTGCTACAGGGTCTTCATCTCCAATGAACAAAACCACACAGACAGAGCTGTCCTCTTACGCAATAGATGTATTTTAAGAAGCAAGTTTATGCATGATGTCTTGGTATAATCAGTAAAAGCTTTTTATGGAGCCATTCTGTAGCAAAAAATATTCCCAATATGGGAAATTCACATCCTTCAACATGTCTTTAGATCACTGCCGTGTCCCCACATAGTGGCAAGACAAGAACGACCGTGACAGCATGGTGAGGGCAGACGGGAGCGGGTTGGGAAAAATCCTGGCAGAATCAGGGCTGGATTGCGTCATGGCTGTGATGGGAAGTGGGGGGGAATGTGGGCTTTTCCAGATGCCAGGATCTTCCCAATGAGGTGATACATACTGCTGTGGGCAGAGATTTTGGGGAAGTTCCACTATTCTTAGCACCCCTCTCCCACTTCCTCCACTAGATGCGTGTGCCTCATCACGATGCCCAGACACTTTCTCACTGTTGCAGTCACTGTGAACTCTACCCACAGCATTACTGTGAAGGCAAAATGTTTATAATGTGTTTGTATTCAGAGAAAACTTTCCATGCATGTAAAAAGTCATTACTGGCATTTTTTTCCCCTCCCTCTCCTTTCCTTGCCCAAGGTCTAGAGGAGAACTTATTTTGCAGCGAGTTATTTATGGCCCGACAGAAGTGCTACTGACAATTTCAGACTCACAGTTCCAACCCTGAGCGATGAGACAGACTTCTTCCTAAGAAAGTCCTCTACAGGCAGCAGCAGGAGACAAAACCATCTTTAAAACAGCATGGAGGAAGTCCTTTCCTGCTCTTTTGAATGTTAACACTTGAGTTTCCTTTCCCATTTGTCCCCAGTGAGGTTTCTGCCCCCAACCTGAACTATGCTCACCTCATCCAGCTCTGAAATGTCCCCAACCCTGATGGCAGGGCTGGGTTTCCACTGCATTAGGTGGTCCCCTATGTCATGACTCCCTCTCTCTTTCCTCTCCTCAGTCTGTCTCATCTATTCAGTTGGCTTTACCTGCTTTTAAGAAGCTTTCTTAGCTCCTTTGGTGGGAATTTTTGCAGTGGTGGGATTTGCAAACCTAAACATTGGGTTTGCAGTCCCAATTGTTGGGCTTTGCAAACCCTTTGACAAAGGGGTCCTGCACATGCTTTTCATTACCAGAATCACACCAGGCAGGAAGAACCAAGTGTCCCTGCAGGCATCGGTACTCTTAGGTTGAGAAGTGTTCGTAGGGGTAAAGCAAACATCTGGGAATCACACAGCACATATCTACAAATCATGGACACTGCAATTCAATGGTTTGTCCCGAAGGCGGAGAAGGAAAACCTCTGAAGGCATTACCTCCCTGAGGCAGGTATAAATGGGGCAGACGAGGACTCGAAAGGGCTCTCCAGTGCTGCTCCTCATGGTGCCGAAGACCTCGCAGAGGAAGGTGATGAACCCCAGCCAGCGCTCCACGTCCTGCTGCTGCAGCTCCTCCCGCATGGTGAAATCTTTCTGCAAGAGGGACAGAGACAACGGGCTGCATCAGCAAAACCGCATCGCCAGGGCTGTCTAGATGGAGAATTAGGAGGAAATTGAAACTCAGGGTTTGGGGAGGAAGACAGACTGACAGGACAGACTGACTCTTTAGTAACAGCAGGGAGATTACTCAACACCAGTGGAGTGGCTGGGATTTAACTACGGCAAAGCCACCAGAAGCAGGTACTGTAGAAACAACGCCAGCCTCTGCAATGACTGCCACGGCTTCCCCCTGCCTGGCCCTTCCCCTTGAATGGATTTGGGGACTCTTTGCCATATGCACAATCAAAATTGAATGAAAGTGACCGCAAGTGGCTCAAATGCAGTGACTGGGGGATGCGATGGATGCCAGTGGCCGGACTGGGCTTGGTGGTCCAGCATCTTCAGCAAAGGTAGCTCCGAGCTGGTGTCGGGCCGGGGGCTTCCCAATGCTCTGCCTGCTCCCTGGGGTCTCACAGACTTACAGCAGAGCCTGGCTGCCTGCCCACCCAGGAGAAGATTAGGGGAGCACAGAGTTGATATTAAAAGGTCACCCTGCTCTTGAGCTGATGGTTGCCATGACCAAGGATTATGAGGATGACATGTTATATGGAGCAACACCTGGAGCAAACGAGCAGGGAGGCAGCTGCCTCCCCCATCAGTCCTTCAGCCAGGGAGGAAAAAAGGGTTTGCCCAAAGGCAGGACATGAAAAGGGGTGTGTGTGTGTTGGGAGCATGTGGCAACGAGCAAGGAGGAACAGAGAAAAGTAAATAAAAAACTTTCCAGAGGGCACCACCACCACGTGAGATGGCACCAGAGCGTGCGCACCACTCGGAGCCGAGAGGTCTTCCCTGGGCTCTGAGCGATGCTGCGGAGCCTCTTGCAAGATGTCCCACATGAGTTCACTTGTCTGTCTCCATAGTGACCTTTCCTTGTTATTAAAACTTAGTAGGCACTAAGTAGGGGAAAATCAGAGAACAGGACAAGTTCATTCTCAACAGCCCGTGTTCCCAGCACGGCTTGCACAATGTCTTAAATCCAGCAACTAAATAAATTATCCTGTATCTTTTTCATTTCAGTTTATTCCTACTGCCCGAGACAAAGGCTTTGCTGCTCCCAGTGCTCCAACCTGCAGCTGCACTCTGTGGAGCCAAAGATATACCAAAGACCGCTCTCATGCCCCGAACACACACGGGAGTCATTTCTTTTGAAGCAAAGGTAAGTAAAGCAGCTACTAACGAATGCCAGGCAAAAGTGCAATAATTATTTTCATGACAGTGCTGCATAGAAAATCCAAGAAAGGAGCTATTTATATGTTTCACTACAAAAGGAAAAAAAAAAAAAAAGCATATGCAGGAAAAAGACTTGCAAAATACCCAAGCCACTTATTAACCAAACAGTGATTACTAATTAATCTCTATACCCATTTCTACAAGGCAATTGCCCAACTGTGTCTGTGACTGAAATCAACCTGCAGCCAAACACTGTTGGATCTCTTCAGGCTCTCTGGGGTAGTTTGCAAGGCTCTTCCTTTCGTTACTCAGCTGGTCACAGGCTGGTGGTGGAGGAGGGATATTTGCCAGCTCAGGTTATCACCCCAGGGTTATTGAATTGCTCATTCTGGAGTCTTTGCTTGACTTTTAATGGCAAAGAAAACCAAACCAAAACCAAAGAGAAATGTCCTCCTGACTATTGAGCAATTAAAAAAGCCAACGAGAGCATCCCGTGCCCCTTGGCTGCACTGAGGGAGTCTCCAGCCCTGCTCCTCTGCATGGCCACTCCTGCTGGGTGCCAAGGCTCTTCCTTGATGCCCTAAGACCTCCTCCCATGCCCATCCTCCAGCAGGGGCCGCCAAAAAAGTGCCTGGGAATCGCCTGTTTTGAGATCCCTGGTGCACACTGGGGAGTTCCTAGCTGCTCGGGATAACCACATCGGGCTTCAGGTGGATGAGCCAAGAACAGGTGAGGAAAAAACCTCTCCGTGTATGTGACAGTCCCTCCGTCACCCCTAGAAGCCACCCTAAAGGAGCCTTACAGGTTAGAGGAGGGATTTATGGTGCTGACAGGTGGGTTTGTTGCCAGCTCCAAGACTGCAAGGAGAAAACATACCTTTCCTGGCTGAGGCTGGCAGGGTGCTGCCGTTCACTGGAAGCAACCCATGGCAGGCCAGTGGGAAAAGAAAAAGCCTTTCTGTGCTATCAGCTTCAGGCAGAGCCTCAGCCTTGTCCAGAAGAGCCACCGTGATGTTCCCATCAAGGCTGGGACAAGCTGCAGCCAGGGCAGGCTGCAGGAGGCCGGGGCATGGAAGCAGCCTCTGCAGAGTCTGAAAACTTTTGCTCAGTGCTCTTTGCAAACACCCATGTGACTACTACAGGAATGCTCCCAGCTTGAGAAAACAAATTTCTCTTCTGTGATAACCCCCCTTCCATTTCTTTGTTGTGAACTCTTCCCCTAGGGCTTTTCTGGAGGCCACCACCACAGGGGACCAGCCTCACAGCCTCCACCCGTGCCATGTTGCGCGAGAGCCTTTACTTGTAGCCAGTTATTTATGTGACTCCATCCGCTGCTGAGGAAAGCATGCCAAGCATTTTAGTGACATGTCACCTCTGAACAACTTTATTTAATGCAGCAACGGCCACGTTGCCAGTGTCCCAGAACCCTCTCTGCAGCTGAATAATCTGTAACATCTGAGACAGAAACCTCGGCAGAGCTGAGATGGGGATGATGGCAGCCTCCAGGAGCAGACAAAGTGCAGGGAGAACATTTCAGGTTGCGTTAACAAGACTCTCATGCCACGACTCTGAGTGGAAATGGGGGAAAGCCTTTCTGGAAAAGCCATTAGCAGGCAGCCTTGGCATCTGCTTAGACAACTGAGCTCCACTGCTGCCTCCGGCTGCGTGAGCATCGCTGCACCCTTGTGCCTGATGTGTCCCTCTGCAGAAGGAGGGATGATATGGATTCCTTTGAAAAAATAGGAAAAGCACCTTGACAGAGGTAGGAATTAGGTGTTTTGGACCATGTTTGTCTACTGGCAAGAGTTGGGCTCCCCAGGAGCCAAACTTCCATGGCAGCTGGACTCGCTCTGGACATAGAGAACATGCAGAGCAATTCAACCAGGTCCCCAAGGAGCTAGCCACCAAAACAGATGATCTGGACCAAGGCAGTGGGAGAAGGGAAGAGCCATGGGGCTGTACAAGCAGGGCCAAACCCCATGTCCCATGCTGCCACATCTGACCCACAGACCCACAGATCACAAAACCCTTCAGAAACGGGCTGAACCCAGATGGCAGAGCCACTGCCCTGCCCTGCGAACTTTATTTGCTCTGGAAACGCATAATGGAGTTATACAAAAATAACCTGTGGATTGGCCTGCCCCATGCTTAGGTGGTGAAGTCAGTGCAGTAAGCAAATTATCTTTCATCTATTTGGCTGTATTTTTAAACACGAACTGTATTACTAATTTGGGGGTGTCCTGGCCTGTAGATAAGCTGAGTGTATTTACTGGATGACCTTCCTCCAGCACCTATAGTTTAAAATAAAATGTATTTATACCAGGTAGCAGGGTTGGCCTCACTTCTCCACCTGGTTTGGGAGAAGAGATCATTAGGAAACCCCGCAGCAAGTGGGGGGATGCCAAGGAGACCTGTGAAGGGGCTCAGACAGGACAAGTTCAGGGCACAATCCAAAAGGCTGAGCATGTTCTTCACGTTGGGACCCTCCATGCATGAGGGGCAGGCCAGGGGTGGCCCATGCCCATGCACTACAAGGATGGGCACACCCTCGGAAATGCCTTGCATGGCAAGGAGCCCTTGAGCTGAAGCTCCTGCCAAGCTTCTGCCAGCAAGGGATGCAGAAAATGCTGTTGGCATGCGGCTCTCCACTCTTGCACCCAAGTCAAAGTCCTCTTCTCATCTGGATGCACCTCATGCAATGCTATTGCTTCTTGGCCCAGGCATGGCATCTCCTAAAGACCAGGCTCAAGACAGAAGAGCCCCAAGGAGAGGAGAAAAATCCCTCCTCTGCTCCTCTCCTGCTGTTGGTGGTCAGCAGCATCAAGCAGGACAAGGGGCAGCGCTGCATCTTGACCATCGGACCTAAGCCCTTGCTCCAGCACCGACAGCTGCAGCCAAAACCCATCCCTGGGGCATTTGCCACACTTTTTAAAGATGAGTCCCAAATAACTCTGCCCCAGAGCTGGGCCCACCGACGCATGGCTGGCTGTGTCAGCAGCGAGTTAGAGGGCAAAAGTTTACCATGGGATAAAAATGAGAGTTAATTTAAGCATCACCACCTTCTGATGGAAAAAAAAAACCTACACATTTGGGCTTGTTGCTCTGTAAACACAGGGCTCTTCCTCTGGCAGCTTTGCAGTTTACTCAGTCATTGTCAAGGAAGCAGGAAATATTGAGTCAGAAATACTGCGCAAAAAGAAATATATAATGCTTGGGTATCGGCGATTGGCACTATATAAAAAGCTGAGAGATGCTGTGCTAAATACTTGGTCTTGCTGGCAATGTGCTACAAAAGGTTGGAGCCTTAAAGGGCTGCATGGAAAGGGCCTGAGATAAATAAAACAGGTTTGAGGAGCTCCCAAGCACGATGGCAGCAGAGAAGATGTCTGCTCCTTCCCTGCGTCCTCCCAGAGAGAGCCATTGTGGCACACCCAGCACCACTGCCTTGTTTCCCTCAGATGTGGGCTGTAATTTAAATAATTCTTGCACTTAGGTCCCATGTTGGGTCAGGCTCTGGAGCACAGCTTTGCTTTCTGGGGAATATAGCCCAGCTAGGTGTGCTTGGTGTATGCAGAAGAAGGTCAGGAGGCGCTTGGGCCCCACTGCCAAAGCTCCCGTGCTGTCTTCATCCCTGGTGACTGTGGGACACGAGGGGGGACCGGCAGTTCTTCCACGGGCTCTCTTCCTCTCCTCCAAAAGCAGAGCTCCTGGCCCCTGCCTGTGCCCAAGGACCACACCAAAATCCCACCATGCCATGCCTGCCCAGCACAGACAAAAAGAAAAAGTGGAGCTAACAGCTTCTGAGCAGAGACCAGGACTTGGCAATAGCAGCACAGGAGACTGAGATTTATTTTCAGTCCTGCGTGGGCTCCCATCACCTCTGTACCCTGATTTCTCGGCTGGCAAGTGGGAACAATTTACTCATCTTCCTCTGCACAGCACTTTGGGGTGTGTGATTGAGACATGCAAATTGTAACAATTATTATCACTCCAACAAAGGAGCTATTGACATTTAAAGCAGATAAACCCTTTAAATTACAGATGACACTCTACCCAGCCTTGCAAAGGTCTGGGCTTCACCCAGCCATGAGGCATTTCACTCCCATGGGCTTTAATCACGGCGTTTCCTCAAGCTGGATCTGCAGCCAGGCGAGCGCGCACCCATCTTTTCTCGGGCAGTCCTGGCCACTTTGGCAAGAGCAGCAAATGAAACCGGTGGCCTTCAGCGTGGATCTGGCTTCTTCATTGCCACAGTTCTGTTTTTCTGTCATGTTTTTACACCACCATCTTTCTAAATGTGTATGGCAGTGGTCTCCAAAATGTGCTGCATGGATAAGGTCTGGGTAACCACCACTGCATGGGCACCTACTGGTGTGAAATGCTGCTGTCCAATTCCACAAGACCACAATCCTGCAGCTGTTGGATTGACACATCTTGCAAGGAGGAAACGGCTAGGTTTTGCCTGCTCTTACTGCAGAAATATTGCTTATTCCTCTTGCATGGAATTGGGCAGGAAGGGGAAATGAAGGTCAGAAAACTCCCAGCCCTCCTGAAGGTTTGCTGGGAGACACCAGGCAAGCTCCCAGCATCAGCAACATCCAGGAATTTTAAATTCCTCATTTTTTGGGGTACCTATCCTGAGGCAGAAGATAATCAGAGACTGCAGCCAACAGCAGCGGGGGGTATTACCCGTCTGCATACCCAAATTAACCCTGGCATCCCAAAATGAGCAACTGAGGGGTCACTTGAAAACCGTGCCCCCTGTCCCTCCACCACCCCTCCATCTGGTCTCACACTCGGGACCACCCACCTGGCATGGGTGTCTCACAACTGCCTCAGTGAGGCTCGCAGGTCCTTGGTTAATTATTAATTCAGTCAAGTTTTACAGCACCCGAGGGGGAGCCTAATAATGGCTTTGCAAACAGAGAAGCGTTGCTGTTAATCTGGTAGTTGCTGGAGATCCTGGAGCACCGTCTGGGTGGATGCTCTGGGATGGCTTGGGGGGTGAAGTAGCCCCGTCTGGCCACGAGGAACAGCTAACACCATTTAGCAGTTGTCCTGATATAAAAATCTTCTCTAATGGGCCTCCAAGTGGACACACGGTCTGCACAGAGAAGGTAGAGTGGGGAGGAGGCAGCCCAAGTACATCTCACACCTCTTCTCTCACAGAGGGAGAAGAACCAGCACTGAGATGCAGATGCTGTGTCCCGAGGGTCAGAGGAGTGCACAATTCAACTGCACAGCATCCCATTTCGGCCACATTAGCATCCCGGCGGTCACAAAGCCTCATACCTCATTACTGCAGGAGCATTTCTTCAGCCAGTTTTCAAGTGGGATAACGCCAAGAGCACAAATGCTCTGAAAATAGAGAGAAGAGGTGGGGGCACGCTGGGCACCCCAATTGCTTCACCAGAGGGTGTTGGCCAACCTGTCCTTCAGTGGTACCCAGGTGACAGGGCTGTCTTCCTCGTTACTTAATTTTCACTGTTCCCCTTCCTACCCAGCCCCTCTCTGGGTTAAGGCTGGGTTCACAGACACCAGTGGGGTGCTAGCTCAGCTGGCTAACAGCTATTTTGCTGCTGAAAGCCCTGCTTCTCCCACGAACCTGGACCTGGCTGGAACAGTTCATCTTCCTAAGGAAGGTCTCAGTAATGCTGAGACACACTAATTAACTCACTGAGTGGTCATCAGAGCAGCCGGGGCACCCGTTTGACCCAACCCTGCAGGACACCCCACGGCAATGCCTGGTGGAGGCAGCTCCCGCTTCTCAGGCTTGCTCCCCTGGTATATTTCAGAAGAGCTTTGCCACACATCTCAGTCCTGCTGCTGCAGAAGCCCTGGAGCAGATCCCTGCCTGTCCCAGGAACCACAGCAGTGCTGATCCCCACCACTTCACGGAAGAAAATGAACATAACTCCCTCCAAGCAAGCATATATGGACTGTTTTGAATTGCTGTTACAGGGGTGGATGGTTTGATGGGACTCCTCCAGCCCTCCTCTGTGCCAGGGTGAGGTTGGAGCCCCAAAACCATTCCTGGCATCTACTCAGGGGCCACTTCTGTGCCTGAAAAAACACCATGCGGGTGTTTTTTGTTTTTTTTTTTGGTCCAGCTGGAGCTTGTCAGCAGGCTGCATTCTTATTTTAAGCTCCACGCATGCGATGTGGCCCCTTGATAATGCAGAGGTGCCAAGGAGTCTATGGGGATGGGCCAAGCCTGCAAAGAGAGCCATGAGCACCGCCAAAGCTGCCGAGGGGGCAGGTGTGGGTGGGTGGCGGGGGCTCCTTCCCCACCACTCTGCTGTTTTGAGGCTTTTGGAACATTCTACCTCATGGATGCAACCAAAGCCTGAGCTGACCTCGTGGCATGATGCCATGAGCACGGTGCCATGAGCAGCCTCCATCACATCCAGCAAACTGAGAGGCTCGGACAGTTCGTGCCCCTGCTCACAAACCCCCAAAACCTCTCCAGGTGCAAGGGCCCGGGATCTCTGAACATCCCCGTTCTCCCCAAGCACCGCCTCACCCAGGAAACTGCCGTGTGTCAGCACAGCAGGGGTACACAAACTGCACAAAAATCTGTGTCGTAAAAATAAAAATAAAAAAATGCAGAAAGGCTTGGGAGCCCACAGGCAGCTGGCCAGCTTGGTCCAAGGATGGGATTTTCCCCCTGTCTGCCCAGAGCCTGAACTGCACGGTGACGAGGGAAGCGGAGGGGACGGGGTTAATAGGCTCCCAGCTGGAGATATTCGAGGCACCCAGAGTTTGTGTAGTTTCATTCTGGGACCCTTTTCTAAATTCTTTTGGTCATGGGAGGAAACGCTGCAACTGTTTAGTATGCAGGGAGGCAGTGGCTCTGCCCCAGCATGTGGACATTGCTGAGCAAACGTGCTGGGACCGATAACCCCCCTTATCTCTGCTATCCACTTTTCATCCATCTCTCACCACCACGGCCAAGGGCACAGGCACGGACCCGTGGCACCAGCACTGGTGTCCTGCTGGTGAGGCTGCTCGGGGCTCCCTGTGACAGGGACAAGCTGCATCTGACAGCCCCGGCCCCAAGCTGAAGTACCAGTCTGCTAAAAAGCATCGCCATCCAGCTCTGTTTATACAAAAGATCACAGAAAATCTTTCTTTGGGGATAATGTTTACAAATCCTATGAAGCCAGAGAGCTTCTACTATAGAAAATATTGTTTTGACTAACATTTTTTTTAAAGGATGTAATAGGATTTGCTCTGCTCGCCCCCTGAAGATGTATGTACCCTACATGCGTTGCAAGCTGCCTGTCTGCTTGGGAAAAGCTGAGCTTATGGAAAGAACCAGGCTGAAAAGCTGCAGAAAACATGAACTGCAAACCCCTTGGTCCCTCCAAACTTTCTGTCTTTATAGACACACTCATGATTACCATGGCACATTCTGCAGTGTAATACACAGCATCCTGGTGGAGCCTTTCTATAGGACAGCAGATGGCAGGGGCTGGGATATAGAGAGATGCAGGACAGCACACCTCATCCCTAGGAGCAAAGCCCAAGTGGCAAGTTTTGTCTCCCCAGCCCAGCACTATTTCCTTACCACTGTGGCTTTGCGCACTGTATCCAATTTCACTTCCTGGTGCTCCCGGACCGGAGGCGATATCGCTGCACTGGGTTTCCAGCGCTGTTCCAAATGCTCCTCCCACCCCCTTATTAACAAAATAATGTGCAGAGAAAGTGTAATAAAAAATAAATAAAAAAAAAGAAGAAAGAAAAGTGAGCAATTTATCACTGGGAAGGGAAGAGGCAGCATGGGCAAAGATGGTTTTGGATACTCAGCAAACAGGGCAAGGACAGGGGCTGCACAGGATGCAGTACGTTGTGCTCACGGGTCAAACCAGAGGATGTGTCACAGCGGGGTGGTATCGTCTAGCTGTCCTATGCTTTCCTGCATCCTCAAACATGACTGCTGCATTTCGCACCGGTGACAGGCCTCATTTGCTGGCCAGGTGTGAGACACAACCTGGAACACCTCTACTGTATCTCATCTGTCACCTGCACACGCTGCACACCTGGTCCCGCAGTCACTGCTGCTGGAGTGAAAAAACAACCCCAGGAAGTCCCCTGTGCTACTGCATGCACAGCACCCTGTCACGGTCGCCTGTGGCCATGCCTACAGGGGGATATGGCCAAGACCTGTGGGGTCTGCCAGCTGAGCGCGTTCCCCTGCACTCCTGCTCATGGGGAGATGCCCTGGCCCTCCAGCTGAGCAGAGATGTCTCAGGAACTGGGAGGTGCAATGGAGAGGCACCACGCTGCTGCTGCCACCGAGAGCACCGACATAAACTATCTGGCAAAGACAGGGATGGGCCAGGCACAGGACATCCCATTTCACTCAGTTCCCACAAAAGAAAAAAGAAGTGCTGCCCCCTCCAGGATCCTTCTCCCCAAGCCCGAGTGCCAGGATGACATTGGCACCTGCATCTGCTCTGGCCTTGGTGGGGATGGCTCCAGCTCCAGCACCTGCTCCCATGATGCATTCCCTCTGCAAAGTGCGTAGCTCACCCCCAGGAGAGAACTGAGGACAAATGGCCGGGGCAGTCGTTTGACACATGTTTAAGGCAATATATCACTGGTGTTGCTGTGCTACAGCCCATGGGTTCGGGGCTGTGGGGTTTGCAGGGGTGTCAGCTTGGGTGTGCTCCTACAGTACACTGTGCTTTTGGGGGGACAGCAGGGCAGCTGGGTGAGAGGGAACAGGGCTGTCTTTGGGCTCGCCTGGCCCCAGAAGGAGCTGGCGAGCTTGAGTCCCCACAGGCCATCTGGGCTTGCACAGGCATTTGACCTCGGCTTGCTGCAAGACTGCTCTTGCAAGGCAGGACTGGGGGGGCGGCAGGGTGACCACAGGTAGGGCAATGCCTCGCGGGGTGCTCACCCTGAGCCTCCATCCTGGGGGTGCAGAGCCACTGCTGCCAGCTTGGAGCCACCTCCCAACCTCGCTCCTGTTTTCTGTGTCCCCACTTTGTGGATGGGGGTTCAAAATGGGCACCAGGAGCAGGGATTTCCCAACCCCACAGCTGTCAACATCCTAACCCCCGTCTCAGCATGACTGCAGCAGCCTGACCCGGATTTACGTGGGCAGTAGATGGGCTGGCAGGCTAGTGCATTAATGCTGGCTGAGTCCCGGGGCTGGCAAACCATGCTGCCGTGTCCCAGGGATGGATTTGAGCCTTTTGAGAGACAACGGGTCCTCCCTGTGGCAGAGCCGGCGAGCAGATGCCAGCTTTTTAAAACTCCATCCAGCCTGGTCAAACAGAAGGAGAGAGACCCTCGTGAATTTGCTTTAAGCAAATTGATTTTGAGGCTTTTCCCCGCCTCTCTTAAGAAAGCATGCAGGCTGGGGGTACCCTCTCAGCCCTGAGCATCCTCACCCCCCAGGAATGACTGGGAGCAGCCTGGGGGCTCTCCTGGAGGGCAGCGGCTGCCTGGATCCAGCCGCTGGGGCTGCAGGCAGGCTGCGGGCAGGCTGCACAGGCTGCAGTCTCCACCTAGAGCCCGGCGTGTATTTATGGAGCAAAGGAGGCCATTGGTATTTTTTAACCATATGCCTGAGCAGTGCAAGATAAAATCTTACCAGCGCAGTGAATTTGAGCTATTCTTTAAACTCCTACAGCTTTTTTTGCAACTTAGTCCCGCTTTCCAATCAGTCTCTCAAATCGTAAACTACCTGGTGCCCTGCTACGCAAAACTGAACACCTTCCCCGTGCAGAAGCATCAGTGGGACTGCAGCCCCTTCTGCCTGGTGCCTGGGGGCTCCTGTTCACTTCCCTGCTTCCTCAAAGGCTATTTGTTGCCTTTTTCTTGCATGCCACTAAAGCCCCACATCCCAGTCCTCATCCCACTGTTAGTTTCCGAAAAGTGCTGATCCCTGATGCATCCTCTCCCCGCCACCCCACTCCTCCCAGCTTGCTCTGCTTGGAAATGGAAAAGTTTAAAGCACGCAGCCTGACTTTTAATCCAGGGCTCCCCAGTAACTCCCAGACCTGCCTGGAACCTTCTGCGAGCAACTCCTGTAATGTCAGCACACTAGCCCACTGCCACACTTGTGCGGGCTTCATTGGGCCCCAACAAGGATGCAAAATAGAATATTTCAGAATCATGGTGCATCTTCAGAGACACTCCATGGGGAAGGGAAGGGAAGCATGGTGAAAGCGTGGCTGATGCTGATCCTGCTAGGACTGCCTGCACAGCTTGCACAACAGCATGTGTCAGCACACATACGCACCTATACATACTATGTGTATGTGTGTGCATTAATTTAGAATTGCCTTTGAATTCCCTGGGCATAAATAAAACAAATCCCACCTGCCAATCTCTGGCTACAGGGCTGTGCATTTAGCAGGTGAGTCCCACAGCCACTCACAAAACCAGGACAGTGCTGCCAACATCTGTGCAGAAATGCTAGTGCCTTTCAGCACGAACCATGCGTATTGCTTCCATGTCCCTATTACCACAGTACCTACTCACTTTACCATCTTCAGTGTCTTTATCCTCCCAACCCAAAAAAGTGCTCCCATCACTAGGAGGTTATGTCATTGGCTCGAATAAACAGGGAGCCTGCAGGAGAGGAGGGACTGCAGCTCACTCTTCCCAAACCCTTGTGCTCAGCATGGTAAATGCTTCCCTTTGCACCCTGATTTATTGAAAGGAATTGATCAGAATCAGAATCATCTAGGTTGGAAAAGACCTTCAAGATCACCAAGTCCAACCATCAACTGTCAGTCGATTCTCCAGTACCTAATGCCTCAACATTTCTATCCCAATAAAGGATTCAAGCTAAATGTTACTCGTCTGTCCTCTGCCTGGGCTGAGGTTTATGAGCTTTGCAGCCTGCCTGGCTAAACTCCTCCAGAAGCAGCTACCCTGAACATCTCAAATCCAGCTCAGTCCACCAAAACACAGGTGTGACTGGTGCCAAAACCCACAGAATCACAGAATCGTCTAGGTTGGAAGAGACCTCCAAGATCACTGAGTCCAACCTCTGTCCTAACACTAACAAATCTTCCACTAAACCATATCCCTAAGCTCTACATCTAAACGTCTTTTAAAGACCTCCAGGGATGGTGACTCCACCACTTCCCTGGGCAGCCTATTCCAGTGACTAACAACCCGTTCAGTAAAGAAGCTCTTCCTAATATCCAACCTAAACCTCCCCTGGCGCAACTTTAGCCCATTCCCCCTCGTCCTGTCACCAGGCACGTGGGAGAATAGACCAACCCCCACCTCGCTACAGCCTCCTTTCAGGTACCTGTAGAGTGCAATAAGGTCACCCCTGAGCCTCCTCTTCTCCAGCCTAAACAGTTCCAGCTCCCTCAGCCGCTCCTTATAAGACTTGTTCTCCAGACCCTTCACCAGCTTCGTTGCCCTTCTCTGGACTCGCTCGAGCACCTCCATGTCCCTCCTGTAGCGAGGGGCCCAAAACTGAACGCAGTACTCGAGATGCGGCCTCACCAGAACCGAGTACAGGGGGACGATCACTTCCCTGGACCTGCTGGCCACACTGTTTCTTATGCAAGCCAGGATGCTGCTGGCCTTCTTGGCTGCATGAGCACACTGCTGGCTCATATTCAGCCGACTGTCAACCACTACTCCCAGGTCCTTCTCTGCCAGGCAGCTTTCTAACCACACATCTCCCAGCCTGTAGCTCTGTTTGGGGTTGTTGTGCTCCAGGTGCAGGACCCGGCACTTGGCCTTGTTGAACTTCATACCGTTGGCCTTGGCCCATTGGTCCAGCCTCTCCAGATCCTCCTGCAGAGCCTTCCTACCCTCGAGCAGATCGACACACGCACCTAACTCGGTGTCGTCTGCAAACTTGCTGAGGGTGCACTTGATCCCCTCGTCCAGATCATCGATGAAGATGTTAAAGAGGACTGGCCCCAGTACCGAGCCCTGGGGGACTCCACTAGTGACCGGCCTCCAACTGGATTTGACTCCATTCACCACAACTCTCTGGGCCCGGCCATCCAGACAGCTCTTAACCCAACAAAGCGTACGCCAGTCCAAGCCATGAGCAGCCAGTTTCCTGAGGAGAATGCTGTGGGGGACGGTGTCAAAAGCCTTACTGAAGTCAAGGTAGACCACGTCCACAGCCTTTCCCTCATCCACTAAGCGTGTCACCTTGTCATAGAAGGAGATCAGGTTAGTCAAGCAGGACCTGCCCTTTGTAAACCCATGCTGACTAGGCCTGATCGCCTGCTTGCCCTGCAACTGC
>NW_023304249.1:72388-100763 GCF_011077185.1 Oxyura jamaicensis | reverse complement strand
AGAATTGAGTCAGACAATGGGACTCATTTCCAAAACAACCTTATAGACACTTGGGCCAAAGAACATGGTATTGAGTGGGTGTATCACATCCCCTATCACGCACCAGCCTCCGGGAAAGTTGAGCGATACAATGGACTGTTAAAGACTACACTGAAAGCAATGGGTGCTGGGACATTCAGAAATTGGGATGCACATTTGTCAAAGGCCACCTGGTTAGTCAACACTAGGGGATCTGCCAACCGAGCTGGACCTGCCCAATCAAACCTGCTACGTACAGTAGAAGGGGATAAAGTTCCTGTAGTACATGTAAGAAACATGCTGGGTAAAACAGTCTGGGCTACTCCTGCCTCAGGAAAAGGCAAACCCATTCGTGGGATTGCTTTTGCTCAGGGACCTGGATGCACTTGGTGGGTAATGCAAAAGAATGGGGAGGTCCGGTGTGTACCTCAAGGGGATTTAATACTGGGTGAGAATAGCCCATGAGTTGGATTGTATTATGTTAATTATTATATAATACTGTGTGTCATCACTACCGTAATTGCTATATACCATAGATGAAAATGGTGATTAACTAGAATGTATTGGAAAGAGTGTAACCTGAGCATGACATAAATGGTATGGAATAAGGGGTGGATATATGTCCTGGTTTCAGTTAGGACAGAGTTATTTTTCCTCCTAGTAGCTGGTAGGGTGCTATGTTTTGGATTAGGATGAGAAGAGTGCTGATAACATGCTGATGTTTTAATTGCTGCAGAGCAATGCTTACACTAAGCCAAGGACTTTTCAGCTCCTCGCTTTGTCCTGCCAGCGGGCAGGCTGGGCGTGCAGCAAGAGCTGGGAGGGGACAGACCCAGGACAGCTGACCCAAAGTAGCCAAAGGGGTATTCCATACCATCTGACGTCATGCTAAACAATATATAGGGGTGGCTAGCCGGGGTGGGGGGGCCGGCTGCTCGGGGTTGGGCTGGGCATCGGTCAATGGGTGGTGAGCAATTGCATTGTGCATCACTTGTTTGTACATATTATTATTATTATTTTCTATCTTAATAAACTTAATAAATCTCAACTCACAGGCTTCACTTTCCTGTTTCTCTCCCCCATCAAAGAGAGGAAGGGGGGAGGGTGAGCAAACATCTGTGTGGTGTTTAGCTGCTGGCCGGGTTAAACCACAACATATGTATATGTTAAATTTAAATTACAAACATGCACGCTGCTATAAGAAAGGCCAGCGGGTCTGTGAGAGAAGGACCAGCCCGCTCTCTGGCCAGTCCCCTCGAGATCAGCTCTGATGTGCTAACATGTTTTTTGAGATGTTTTTGGGAAAGCAGCTCTTGGAGAAGAGCTGGTGATGTCTGGCAAGCTTAGGTGACTGTTATGTGGCCAGCTAGCACGTGCTAAGGGAAAGCTGTCCTTTACCTTGACTGCTGCCAGCAGGCAGCAGAGCGGGGCAGGTTTGTCGCTGCTCCCAGGAAGCTGCCCTGAGAAGCAGCTTGCAGGGCAGATGGAGCTGGAGAGAAGCTCTGCTGCGGTAGGGATGCTCAGCAAGGTCACGGCATGGCTGAAGCCTTGCTGAGCACCTCTGCTGGATCCTCAGCCTTGTTTACCCACCCCCTGGAATTCAGAAAGGCGGCAGCCCCCTCTGTGCTGCCCCAGGCCCATTGACGTGAAACGTTAATGGAGGAACAAACAAAAACCTTTCAATGTCTCGGCACTCTGCAGCAACCCCAGAGCCTCCATCTCTCACATAGCCTGCTGGGTGCTGGGAGGGACACGAGGAAGAGGGTCATGGCCAGTGAAATGCAGGGAAATGGGGAGTTTTAGAGTGACCCTGCTCCTTGCCAGAGCTTTTGTGCTGTTTTTCTCGTGCCTCCTCTGCAGCAGCACCAACTGAGGAAGTTGGAGCACCAGCTTTGTCTCTTTTTACCGGTGACGGTAAATCCCACCATAAATCAGAAGGCCAAGTTTAAGGGCATTCCACAAAGACTCAGTAAAAATCTATGGGCATATGAGAGTCTGGTGTTCATCATTTCATCTCATGTTGCTGATGTCTGCCTAACGCAGCCTGACCCTTGGATGCCAAACCTCACTCTGTAAAATGCCCTTCTTCACCACTACCCACGCCATCAGCCTCTGCTACAGCCACTGAACAAGATGCTCGCAGCCCTGAGACAGTCAAGTAGGCAAAGGTGACCCAAAAGGGAAACAGCATCACTGAAACCCAGAGCAAGCAGACTGAGAAAATCAGTGGGACAGATGGAAACAACCAAGGCTGGGGTGATGGGAGAAGTAAAATGAATGATCTGGCTGTACTGCAGTATTGGTCCACAAGAGCTTTATCTCAAAAGCCTTTGTGCCCTCAAGAAACATCTCCATCCCTGCTTATCTTAAGCACATGGTGGCAGAAGGCCTGAGCTGAACAAACAGGTTGTTAGGTCGCCAGTAGACGCCAGGAGCTTTGCTCCGTTTTATTACACCCAAAGTTCAGGGTGGGATTTATTTTTGGAGGAGGTGGGAAGTGACGGGCAGGGCTGGGTTTATGGCAGCACTGAAGACATTGCCTCTGCAACAGCAGCAACAGAAATACTGTGGCTGAAGGCAGGGCCAAAAGCTAAACAAATGTTGCAGCTCCAGAAATGATCCACAGAAACCAGCCCAGAAACTCATAACATATCCTGATAAGGTTTCCATCCACCTATATGATGGGTTATTCACTGAAGGCCTGGAAAGCCTGGGACAACATGTATCTATTTATTTAAATATGTTCAGCCAACGCTGAGCATGTTCAGGGTCAGGCTGCAAGGTGTGGACCAGGCGGTGCCCGCGTGGGATGAGCGGTTGGGGACATACCCCACAAGAGATGTCCCCATCACCTCTGTGGCTGGTGTTTGTCAGCACCAGGGGCACTTTGAGCAAAGCCAGCTGCTGGGACACCACTTGCCGGTATCTCTTCCCCTTCCAGGAATTCCCACAAAAGTGGCTTGCCATCCACTCTCCTCTGACATGAGGGGAATTTTCTACCTCTTGAAAGAAGAGGGCTGTGGCACAACCCAAAGCCTTGACCTGATTTGGAAGCCATGGAAGAATACCAAACAATGGCAGGAAGGGGCCTGTAAATTATTTCCTCTCTGTTAAAATTTAAGTGATAAATATGTTCCTTCAAATTGCAAACTATTCATTTTTCCTGGAAGGTGCTCATAATATTAGCTGCTTCTGAATAAGGAATCAATCAATGTTCCTTTTTTATCAGGACTCAAAGCCAACTGAATAGAAAGCACAACAATTTCACACTGTGCTCCAAGCCCAAGGCAAAAGGTGGCTCAGTCATTACAGCCCTGCGCTGTGGTGGCTCTCCCATCACACAGCATGCACAGCACAGCACATGTGGCTTCTGGCCACCTCTAAGGATGCTTCTTCAGTCTAAATTCAGCTGTTGGGTTGGCAAAGGTGCCTGTGTTTCCAGCCACCCCAGGAGCACAGCTCTTCGAGCTTCACTGCCGCCAAGCCCCGTAGCGACAGAGGAGGAAGGATGCTCCGTGGGACCTCGGGAATAGGACATGCTCGCCCGATGAATCATGGCATGGCGCAACACACCTATCAAATGGGAGGCATAGGAAGTTGTTTCTTGGGAGATGTCCCGATTTGGAGGATTTCCTGATTAACTGCATCTTGGGGGAGTGTGCCATAAATGTACATTGCCAGCAAAGGCTGAACGTGGAGCTGCAGCGTGATTTGGTGGTGAGCACCTCAGAGGAGACTCTTTTCCCAAAGAAAGGGTGGGGATACAGATGAGCAATGACTGTGATGGCAAACGTGATGGCCACAGCTAAACACACTCCTTCCTTGGTTATCATTAAAAGTACCGGGCCAATTTCCTAGAGGGCTCTGCCCTCCCACATTGCCCTAAGGGTACAAACTCCTGTAATCCTATTTGCTGAGTTTTAACGACTGTTTACATGGCCCCTCTCCCCAAACCATGGGCATTTTAATGAATTACAGACTCCACACACACAGAGTCCCAGATCTGAAGAAGCATCACTTTGACTCGTCTCTTCCCACCACTTTTCCCCAGCGTTTGCTATCAGCTCCCAGCAGAGTGGACACCCACTAGAGAGACGATAGTGCAGACCCTGGCATTAAATACTTGGGGGCAGCTTCATCCCTCTGCAACCAGCCCTGGGATAAAACCAAAGACACAAAGAACAGCAGGAACAGCCTGGCGTCAAGATGCCCATGTGAGGTGAAGGATGCAAATGTAATTAAAGCATTAGAATAATTAGGCAAAGTACCTCCAGTGAAATGCACCTTGAACCTTCCTCGGTGCCATCTGCTGATGACTGACAGCAAGTTTTCTGGGCTCTGTTTTAAACACTTGGCCCCATAGCTCCTGAATTATATATAATTCCAAGAATTACATATAAAAATCTTGGAGAAATATATATAAAAACTTTGAAATCCTGCACAAAGTCTCCTCAGAGGAACTGCAGACACATGGTACCCACTGACACAACCGTGCTGGGCAGGGGCAGCAGCAGGAGCCGTGGAGCAAGGTGCACACTGGAAGCATTGATGCCAGGTGCTCCAGATGCACTGACACAGACACGCGGTGCCATAGGAAGAGTATAAATAACAGACAAAAGAAATCCCCTTTTTACCAGAATCTGCAAATCCAAAATCAGTCATAATCTGACTTAGGAAACAGAGTTTTTCCCATGTTAAAGCAAAATGGGAACAATACTTCACGAGTGGAAGTAACTTTAATTGTTTTAACTGATGTTATTTTAGTGTTGTTTAGATTTATTTTTTATTTGTATGTATTTCCTCTAGCCCAGTCATGCTTAAAAACAAACCTTACTGTCAGCAGTAAAGCGTCCCGTCCATAAATAAATGCATTTATCCAGTAAATAGAGATACAACCACAGCACTGCCTGGAATCCTTCAATGCAGAATATTTAAAGAATCAACATTAAAATAAACAGTGTTGGCGACCTGGGTTTGCTTTCCCCTGGAAAACAGAGCCTCTTTCATCTATTATTGGGGATAAATGCTGCCTGCATCACATAGGCCCTGGTATTTGCCTTGTGGTCTGTTCAGCTGATGCCGTGCAAACACTACAGCATCAAATTTGGCACTAACCGATGGTCTCAGAGGTGATGGATTCAACTTGCCCCATTCCTGCTCCCTTCAACTGGGGGTTTGCCCGTGGGGATGCTGGCTGGAAGTGGCACTCTCCCTGACTGACTGGTGCCACCAACGCCACCACTGGCCAGCAGGCTCCATGTCGCGCTGGGTGACGGGCACTAAGCTGCTCTGCTGCGGGCTGGAGAGCTCAGGACACAGACTGGCTCCCAGCTTGCCCAGGCTTACCCTGAGAAAGGGCTGCGCTGCTTGGAAATGACTTTCCTACATTTTCCTTGGCTGCTGCTAATTTGGGGGTGAGGGAGGAATTACTCTAGCTGTGACTTACAACATTGTGATGTTGCTATGGGAATATTTGTAACTTCAGCTATTTTGGTCCCTCTGAGACCATGCATTTCTTTAAAATATACTCCTCCTCTGTATTTTTTACATTCCCAATTCTGTTTTTCCTCATCTCTTGCCCCTTCAAAGCCTACAGCCCCCAGTCTGTAGATGTGGACATGCTGATCCTGCCTCCCCGGCATGGCGATCACCCCCCAGCACCTCCCCGCCATGGGGCTGGTGGCATGAGGAGGACCTCCCTGATGGATTTTTGGTGATCTCTGAATGGATCCAATCAGGGAGTTTTGGAGTAGGGCCTAGGTCACCTTCTACCCTGCAGAGTCTGTTGAAGCTCTCCGCAACCACCAGCTATTTTTTTTGGTACAACAACCTCTGGCAAAAACAGCTTCTGCCCCATGTGCTCACCTCGGCATCACTCTCAAAAGAAGGTAGGGGTTGTACTCATGTATATTTTCATTTCACCCATATTATTAACAAAAGATTGCCCAAACGGACATGAAAAAAACGCAATCCCCCAGAACCAAGTCCCTGCAAATCTACCCAACTTGAATGGACCAGAGTTTCAGCTCAAGCTCATGCAAACTCCCTGGGACAGTCCAGCAGCAATGAAGGCCCTTGATTGCAGACTGATAACTTCATAACCTTACAAACAATAGGTGGCTGCTCTTTCCTTTCAACATGGTAGAGACTTTCTCACCATGCAGCCCTTGGCACTTCCCTTTGGAGGCGATCCAAACGCACACTCTCACACCACCCTAAGATGGCAGGCAGCAGTTAGTAAGTCAACGCACATTTCTCTGCTCTGCTACCTGGAGAGGGGAGGCAGGTGGCCTCAGAGAGGTGGCTTGTCTCACCATCATCCTTATCTCTGTGATCCATGCACTCTGACACTGAAGTTGAGGGGAATTTCACCGCCACTTTCAGTGGGGTCATGATGGTGGCAGCCCCTTTTGGTCCACCAGGCCAAGCCCTTCGCGCAGGCTCAAAGACGGCACCTTCCTGGCTGAAACAAGCTGTGCAGAATATCAACAGCCTTTCCTTCTTCAAGGCCCTTGTATTGTGCTTGAAACATTTTCACACAATAGATATTCCTGTTTTCAGACTCCTATTCCCAAGACACAGCCGACACATTTTCCCTGGGACTATAACACAAAGAAATTAAATAAATGTTTTTTCTCCATTCTCAAGTCTCCGCTTAGTCCAGCTCTGTGGGAACAAGTGAGGACCTGCCACCCTAGCTTAGAACATATCCTGGTGTGTAAACATTTATTTAATCCTATAAAAACCTCATTCTTCCCTTTGAAAAGTCCCACTCCTTTGCCCTGACCCTCTGCTAGCCTACTGGTACTTTGGACTTGGGCAGAAGAAACTGTTTCTTGAGTCTGCTCCCTCCCAGGATCCTCCCTTTATGCATCAAGCCCTCCAATTCCTCCCGCTGTAATGGGTCTTAATGCAGGGACAAGTACAGAAAACGTTATGCACTTGCCACAGAGTATCAGTCATACCACCTCATTTATTAATTACACTGGTGGTTTTTAACTAGTGCTTTGCAGACCTCTGGGAGCCATGGACTACCTTGAACAGCAAAATGAGTACAAGTAGGTAAAGCAAGTTTGTAGCTGCTTCGCAGCAGTCTCCAAATGTGACATTTGTAAATGGATGTGGCATTTCCACCAAAAAAAAATCCTAAAAAATGGCTTCTTATCTGAAATCTACTAGAGGACAGGAAGCAAGACAGCAGTATCTGCTCTCCCATGTCTTGCAAAGGCTGAACCTCAACCATGAGAACTCCAAAGATACAAGGAAACCTCATATTCTCCAGGCACCAGACCTTTCTGCCAGTAAAAACATGCATTATGGGTACTTTTGTGATGGCTGTTGGGAGCTGGGTGAAACCCGTTCAATTCATTTTGCATCGGACCAAGTTCCTCCAGGCTGTATTTCATCAGAACCAAGCAGGGACAAAGAATAACCAGCAACAAAACATGGCAAACAAAGCATGCCACCCCTCCTTCATTTATCGGCATTTATCGGCATGCCACCCCTCCATCATTTATCGGCAGTCCTGGCTATGGGGGGAGGTCCCACTTGACTGGCGGCTAGCAAACGTGACGCCATCTACAAGAAGGGCCGGAGGGTAGACCCGGGGAACTATAGGCCTGTTAGTTTAACATCAGTGCCAGGAAAGCTCATGGAGCAGATTATCTTGGGTGTCATCATGCGGCAATTGCAGGGCAAGCAGGCGATCAGGCCTAGTCAGCATGGGTTTATGAAGGGCAGGTCCTGCTTGACGAACCTGATCTCCTTCTATGACAAGGCGACACGCTTAGTGGATGAGGGAAAGGCTGTGGACGTGGTCTACCTTGACTTCAGTAAGGCATTTGACACCGTCCCCCACAGCATTCTCCTCAGGAAACTGGCTGCCCATGGCTTGGACTGGCGCACGCTTTGTTGGGTTAAGAGCTGGCTGGATGGCCGGGCCCAGAGAGTTGTGGTGAATGGAGTCAAATCCAGTTGGAGGATGGTCACTAGTGGAGTCCCCCAGGGCTCGGTACTGGGGCCAGTCCTCTTTAACATCTTCATCGATGATCTGGACGAGGGGATCGAGTGCACCCTCAGCAAGTTTGCAGACGACACCAAGTTAGGTGCGTGTGTCGATCTGCTCGAGGGTAGGAAGGCTCTGCAGGAGGATCTGGAGAGGCTGGACCGATGGGCCAAGGCCAACGGTATGAAGTTCAACAAGGCCAAGTGCCGGGTCCTGCACCTGGGGCACAACAACCCCAAACAGCGCTACAGGCTGGGAGATGTGTGGTTAGAAAGCTGCCTGGCAGAGAAGGACCTGGGAGTAGTGGTTGACAGTCGGCTGAATATGAGCCAGCAGTGTGCTCAGGTGGCCAAGAAGGCCAGCAGCATCCTGGCTTGCATAAGAAACAGAGTGGCCAGCAGGTCCAGGGAAGTGATTGTCCCCCTGTACTCGGCTCTGGTGAGGCCGCACCTTGAGTACTGCATTCAGTTTTGGGCCCCTTGCTACAGGAGGGACATTGAGGTGCTCAAGCGAGTCCAGAGAAGGGCAACAAAGCTGGTGAAGGGTCTGCAGAACAAGTCTTATAAGGAGCGGCTGAGGGAGCTGGGACTGTTTAGCCTGGAGAAGAGGAGGCTCAGGGGTGACCTTATTGCACTCTACAGGTACCTGAAGGGAGGCTGTAGCGAGGTGGGTGTTGGTCTATTCTCCCACGTGCCTGATGACAGGACGAGGGGGAATGGGCTAAAGTTGCGCCAGGGGAGGTTTAGGTTGGATATTAGGAAGAATTTCTTTACTGAACGGGTTGTTAGTCACTGGAATAGGCTGCCCAGGGAAGTGGTTGAGTCACCATCCCTGGAGGTCTTTAAAAGACGTTTAGATGTAGAGCTTAGGGATATGGTTTAGTGGAGGACTTGTTAGCGTTAGGTCAGTGGTTGGACTTGGTGATCTTGGAGGTCTCTTCCAACCTAGACTATTCTGTGTGATTCTGTGTGTGATCCTTGCCAGGGTGTTTTTAGCTCCTTCGCTTGGGTATACGAGCCCTTCTGGTTGGCATGTGTGGTGGGCAATACAGGGGCTCAGTTCCAAAAGTTGGAGAGCTCTGAGAGATAGGTTACGGAGTGCTGTAAAAACCTTAAATTAGGTTGCTAAGTACTGTATCCAAACTGGTTTTAGACATCCTTGCCGCCATACATCTTTTTGCCCACTGTGCACAGCTGCATGCAGGTAGAGGAGGCGCACCGGGTCCCTCCTCCTGCCCACACCTCTGTTGGGGAGGCAGACAACCCGGTGAGGTGGCATGGCTGCAGCCTGCCCTCCCGCAAATCAACTCATCAGATGTCTACATGGGCGCCTGCATCTCCGCACTTGGCAGCCTCAGCCTCTCTCTCCTTTTCAATGCCCAAAATATTCACTTAAGATCCATGGCCTTTTGCCAGCCAGAACACCTCACGACGAGCACAAGCATCTCTTCCATGCCTCCAACAAACCAAAAACAAGGCTCAAACAAAACCAAGGCTCTTCCTCAAGCACAAAAAAAGTAATAATTAAAAAATAAAAATAATTTAAAAAATCACACCAGCTAAGAAAAGCTGGAGGTTAATATAAATTCCATGGGTTTGAGGGGGAAATGGAGCTGCATTCAAAGACTCAATGGCTAACCACACTTCCTTCATCTGGCAACTGTGCGCTCCCTGAGCAGAGTTATTGAGGAAGTTAGACGAGCGCTATATTTGTTCCAGCTGCAGATTTCCCTTAACCCCTGGTAGTGGTGTTTTCAAAAAAACAGCTTGTTTTCCGATGCTGGCTTTTCATTTTCATGCACACCATGGCCACAGCTATTAGCTTTAATCACTGCCATGCATAGATTAAAAATAATGAAAAAACCTTTGCCATTCTAAGAAGTCCAGGCTGGATGAGCAAAAGGGGGATTAAAACAAGGCTTTCAGGAATTAACTTGGAACAGGAAAGAAGAAGATAAAGCCATTATAAAAGCTTGCACTAATACAGGAGTCCTTTTTTATTGTAAGTGTTAATGCAGCCATGCAAATTCCTACCAATATTTATTCGTCAGGTCATATATCTGCCTTGCTTCCTCTCCTGATGATAAAATCAAGGCTCTTTCACTCCACTAGAATGCTTCTTTCTCCCAATTAAGAGGAAAAAATTGTATATCTTTTCCAAGACTGTGTTTATGGTATGCATAGGACTACCTGTGAGGCTGACACCTTCAGAAAAATTAAATACAGATACACCGCCATCAAGATACCTGGCTAGAGACTAAATTGTTATGATTCTCCTCAAAATGCGAGCATGCTGCTTTCAGTACCATCCCCTTCCATCATCCCCATCCTGCCAGAGCGCTGGTGGTCACAGGAAGGCACAGCACCCCACTCCCTCCTGACTGCCTCCGTGGTCCATCAGCTCAGTAGAGCATCTACTTTACCCAAACCCGCTCCCAAGTCTACTATTTGCCTTGGCCCTCAGCCAGCAAAGCACTTAGGCACATGCTTAAAGTTAAGCACAAGATTAAACAGCTTGAAGTCAGTGGGACTTAAAATTAAGCACATATTTCAAGGATTTGCTGGATAAGGGCCTTAGCCCTGGTGCACCACGTTTAACTCAGATGATTCTGGGCTTATTGGCTCCTCCTTTCCCTGACCACCCTCCATCAGATCAGGCAACAAACCATTTCTGTTTTTGCCACCACGCTAGAGGTTGGCTTTAAAGAAACCTTGTCTAGCCTACAGGCAGAGTATGTCTTTCTTTAATTATACCTGCCTGTGAAATACCTTCCAGAAATCCCCACCCAAACAAAGCCTCAGGAAAGGAAATAACAGAAATTCTTGATGGTTTCCATGGGGAAAGTGATCCCAACCAGTGAGACAAGGTGCACGTAAGATGAGGCTGATGACTGTTCCTACTGTACGCAACTCCCAGCCCAGGGACACTCCTTAAAGGACGAGGAGAAACCCCGTTACCATCCCGATTTCCCAAGGCAGAAGCCTTGAAGCTGACCCCTGGATGTGGCTCTCCATGAATGTTCAGATCCTGCCTCACCACTCTGAAAAGCCTCTCGGTGGACACATGGGGAAAGAAGAGACACGAAATCCATGAGACCACCTCGCTTGTCCCTGTAGGGAAGTGCAGCACCCAATGATCAATCTTCCAGGAGGCCACACAGCTTCTAAAGGGCTAGAAGTCTCCCAGATTCCTGCTTGATTCTCTTTTGTCTCCCATGCCCTTTCACATGAGCTTTTATACTCTTTTTCAATTGCATCTATGCTTGTTAGGGCCTCGATGGCTGCAGGCAGGAGTGCAGTTCTGGCAGAGACAAAGTCCTCCTGCACAGAGGTAACCACTCCAAACAGGCAGCACAGAAGGACGTGGAAGACATGGGCAGAGGAGATGAGCAGAGGACTAGAAACTTGGACACAGAAGATGAAGATTCGCTGTTGATTTCTCCAGAAACAGGACTGCTCTCATCAAGAAGCAGCAACTTGCCCAGACTTGACAGGAGACCCTATCCAGATTTTAAAAGACTCTAGATCAGCACTAGATCTTCAATCTTCTTCTGCACAGACTCCTTCAATGCCAAAAAAAAACTCTTTTTGTCCAACCTTATATCAGGTTGGACCTCAGACCTCCCAGAAGAAGGGCATAGCCACGGGCTGCCACACTTGCCCTTCCTGAAGCCCATGACTCTCAGAAGTTAGTACTAGCAGATTAAACTGAAGTACCGCCTTGCATGCAAACCTCGCCATGAAAAGATGCCAAACAAGGCGATCTGCTTCTCCTTCAGACAGGAATAGTAGGATGGTCAAGTAGTCTAGGAACTCCACCTCTAACGCAGCAGGTTCCCAGCCTCGTGCACACTTCCAGCCCTCAGAACTACTTGTGAAATACTTCCCTGGCCTTGCTGACTATAGTCAATTGTGCACAATTTCCTCTTCTAGATGAGGAAAAGTGGCAAAAGAGCTATATCTTGTAAGTCTGTTACACTTCACCTGCTCTCCACAAAGGCCAATGTAGCCCATTCTGTTATCATTCATTACCTGTGTAGCTATGCTGCTTGGAAACACAACTGAAATGTTAGATGCTTGATGAAGAGGCTATAAAGCTGCTGGACAAAACCAGCAAAACACCAAGGCTGAAATAAGAACTCATAGCTTGCTTACTTCTACCTTTGAACACGGGCATTTGTAAAAAATGAGTTTAAATAACAAACCTGTCTGTCTAAGCATTAATAAATTGAACCAAAGACACTTTTCCATTCAAATAAAGGATCCTTGCAGTGTGTGTAGCTGTAACCCACAGGGATGGGTGGGAGACCTTGCATTTTTCCCTGGCCATGAGTGTCCCACCATGCCCTCAAGATTGAAATCAGGCAAGACATGGCGCAACTCCCCCCATGTCCCTTGCTAGCGTTGTGGTCTCTGACAACTTTCTGCAGCTGGGCTTGGCTTCATTTCAGCCCTAGGACACCTGGCAGCCTCTCAGAGCCTTTTCAGAGGAGCAGGACCCATGCATGTGCAGGCAGACACACGCAGACCCTGCTTGCAGTGACCAGGCGGACGGGGGCAGTGGAGCTGCTGCAGGGCTCTCAGGACCACGTCAGGTTGCACATACATTTGAAGTTGGCCACCCAGTCCTCAGCAGCGAGGTGCAATCTCCTACCAGCTACTTCCTCCTGCACTCGCAGAGCTGATCTCCAGGAAAGCTCTGTAGTGTGAGGAAATCCTGGCCATCTCCGCTAAAGCATTATTGACACAGTGAAGGAGATAATAATGACAGGAACTGCCTTACGGCAACATCACCACCGCGATTCATACGACTGCTTGGTGCCAAGGTCCAGCGACCTGTAATGTGGCAAGAGGAGGTCACACGTGCTGTTAGCTGGTTATTGTGCAAAACGAAAAAAACAGAGGTGCGCTCCTACAGTTTGATGAGCATCATCCACTCTCCCTCTGGCAAACGAATCAGGTTATCAGCACACAATACTGTATTGACTCACTGCATTGACCCCACCTTCCCACAGGAGGCCACAGATCCCTTCTCTTTCAGGGAGGTAGGTTTGGCAGATAGCAAGTGTTATGGCTGTCTAGCTGACATCTGGAAAAAACATCACCATCTATGGTGGCAGAACCATGAAGCCTGCAATGGCACTTGGGACTGTTGTGTGAGTGCCCTGGATTCATGAACAAACCCACAGAAGGCACAGCAGCCCTGCCACCTGCATACAGCCCTGGCCACAAAGAGATGCAGGTGGCTTTGATGACCACCAAAAACACAGAAAGCACCAGCATGAGCAGTGCTGTGGGTCAAGCCCCACCTGCATTTCTCCCAAGACCTTTTACTGCAAGGAATGCTGGATCAGACCTTCGTGGTCTGTGGAAGGTGTCCTGGAAGAAGCACACACAGCCTGAAAGGTGCCAACTTGAGAACCCAGCCGCTGGCAGATATTATCATAGAATCATAGAATCATAGAATATTCTGAGTTGGAAGGGACCCTTAAGGATCATCAAGTCCAACTCTTGACACCGCACAGGTCTACCCAAAAGTTCAGACCATGTGACTAAGTGCACAGTCCAATCTCTTCTTAAATTCAGACAGGCTCGGTGCAGTGACAACTTCCCTGGGGAGCCTGTTCCAGTGTGCAACCACCCTCTCTGTGAAGAACCCCCTTCTGATGTCAAGCCTAAATTTCCCCTGCCTCAGCTTAACCCCGTTCCCGCGGGTCCTGTCACTGGTGTTAATGGAGAAAAGGTCTCCTGTCTCTCGACACCCCCTTACGAGGAAGTTGTAGACTGTGATGAGGTCTCCTCTCAGCCTCCTCTTCTCCAGGCTGAACAGGCCCAGTGACCTCAGCCGTTCTTTGTACGTCTTCCCCTCCAGGCCTATCACCATCTTCGTAGCCCTCCTCTGGACACTCTCCAACAGTTTCATGTCCTTTTTATACTGTGGTGCCCAGAACTGCACACAGTACTCGAGGTGAGGCCGCACCAGCACAGAGTAGAGCGGGACAATCACCTCCCTTGACCTACTAGCGATGCCGTGCTTGATGCACCCCAGGACACGGTTGGCCCTCCTGGCTGCCAGGGCACACTGCTGGCTCATATTCAACTTGCTGTCTACCACGACCCCCAGATCCCTCTCTTCTAGGCTGCTCTCCAGCGTCTCATCGCCCAGTCTGTACGTGCAGCCAGGGTTTCCCCGTCCCAGGTGCAGGACCCGGCACTTGCTCTTATTGAACTTCATGCGGTTGGTGATCGCCCAGCTCTCCAACCTATCCAGATCCCTCTGCAAGGCCTTTCCACCCTCATTCGAGTCCACGACTCCTCCAAGTTTGGTGTCATCAGCAAACTTGCTCAAAATACCTTCTATTCCTACATCCAGATCGTTTATAAAAATATTGAAAAGTACCGGCCCTAAAATGGAGCCTTGAGGGACCCCACTAGTGACCGCCCGCCAGCCTGACGCAGCCCCATTTACCATAACCCTTTGGGCCCTGCCCGTTAGCCAATTGCTCACCCATTGTATGATGTTTTTATTTAGCTGTATGGTGGACATTTTGTCCAGTAGGATCCTATGGGAGACCGTGTCAAAAGCCTTGCTGAAGTCCAAAAAAATCACATCAGCTGGTTTCCCTTGGTCCACCATACGGGTGATCTTATCATAAAAGGAAATCAAGTTAGTTAGGCAGGACCTACCCTTCACAAACCCATGCTGGCTGGGACCAATGACTGCTTTGTCCCCCAGGTGCGCCTCAATAAGTTTGAGAACCATCTTCTCCATGATTTTACCAGGCACTGACGTGAGACTGACAGGCCTGTAGTTGCAAGGGTCTTCTTTCTGACCCTTCTTGAAAATCGGCACAACATTTGCCAGCTTCCAGTCTACCGGGACCTCTCCAAATTCCCAGGATCGTTGAAAAATAATTGAGAGAGGTTCCGCGATGACGTCCGCCAGCTCTTTCAGCACCCGGGGATGAATCCCATCCGGACCCATGGACTTGTAGGGATCGAGGTGGAGTAGCAAATCCCACACACGTTCAGGGTCGGTTGGGAGTTTGTCATCCCCACCGTCCCGGTCCTCCAGCTCGGGGCACCCTGGGTCCCAAAGCCCATCATCGGCAATGAAGACAGAGGCAAAGAAGGCGTTAAGCGTCTCTGCTTTGCCTATGTCATTGTCTGTGAGGAGACCTTCCCTATCAAGGAGCGGCCCTATGTATTCTTTAGTTCTCCTTTTTCCATTCACATATCTAAAAAAAACCTTTTTGTTTTCTCTCACAGACACAGCCAGCTTCAACTCTAGGTGTGCTTTGGCCACACGAACTTTCTCCCTACAAACACGAACAGCATCCCTGTATTCTTTCCATGACACCTGGCCCTCCTTCCAGTAGCGAAACACTCTCTGTTTCCGCCTAATCTCCATTAGAATGTTCCTGGTCAGCCACGCCGGCCTCCTGCCCCCCCTGCCTGACTTGCGATATTTAGGAATTGCCTGATCTTGTGCTTCTAGGAGGCATCGCTTAAAGAATGACCAGCTCTGGTGGACATCGAGGCCTTCAAGAGCAGTTTCCCAGGGGACCTTGCTGACTAGTTCCCTGAGCAGCCTGAAGTCCGCTTTCCCCATATCTAGGGATGAGGTTTTGGTGGCACTTTTCCTTCTGTCACCGTAAATTTTGAACTCAACCACTTCATGGTCGCTATGACCAAGGCGGCCACCAATCACCACATCTCCCACCAGACCCTCTCTGTTTTCTAGCAACAGGTCTAGGAGGGCACCTTTCCTAGTTGGCTCCGTTAGCACCTGCACCAAGAAGTTATCATCTAGGTGCTTCATGAACCTCCTGGACTTGCTCGTGTCAGCCGTGTGGCACTCCCAGTTAACGTCTGGCAAGTTGAAGTCCCCCATAAGGACAAGGGGAGTTAATCTCGAGGCCTCTCTTAGTTCTGTAAAGAATGATTTATCGGCGCTATCGTCCTGGCCAGGCGGTCTGTAATAGACTCCCACAACGACATCCCCTTTATTCGTTCGTCCCTTGATCCTTACCCAGAGGCTCTCAACTTTGCCATTGCCAACCTGAAGTTCCACACAGTCCAGCCCCTGCTTCACATACATCGCCACCCCACCACCTCGCCTACCCTGCCTGTCCCTCCTGAAGAGCCTGTAACCATCTATCGCAACACCCCAGTCACAGGACTCATCCCACCAGGTTTCGCTTATGCCGATGATGTCGTAGTTGCGGGACTGGGCCAGGACTTCTAGCTCATCCATTTTATTCCTCATGCTGCGTGCGTTCGTGTAGAAGCACTTCAGGTGCGTCTCCTTACACTCAGCACCTTGTGGATCTGACCGAAGGACCTCACTAGCACACAGCCCCTCTGATTCTAGCGTACCATCCCTTAGGTCTTCACCGGCGTGCCTGGTTTTAGCCCCTTCCCCCTTCGACTCTAGTTTAAAGCCCTATCTATCAGCCCTGCCAACTCCTGACCAAAGATCCTTACCCCTCTCCGAGAGAGGCGCATCCCATCCGGTGCCATCAGGCCCGGTGTAGCATAGACCTTCCCATGATCAAAGAACCCAAAATTCTGCCGGTCACACCAGTCTCGAAGCCACGAGTTTAGGTGAACAGCACGCCTTTCAGCTTCGATCCCCCCTATCGGAAGGACAGAGGCAAACACAACCTGCGCCCCTGATCCTCTAAGTAGTCGCCCCAAATCCCTAAAGTCTCTTTTGATCGCCTTCGGACTTCTCGTTGCTACTTCATCGCTACCAGCCTGAAAGACCAGTAGCGGGTAGTAGTCAGTGGGCCGTACCAGGCGCTTGACTTTCGTGGCAAAGTCTCTCACCCGAGCCCCAGGGAGGCAACAGACTTCTCTGCGGGTTGGGTCCGGTCGGCATATCGGTCCCTCTGTCCCTTTCAGAAGGGAGCCCCCCATAACAATAGCCCTTCTTTCTTTTTTGAAGGATGATGTGGCAATGCGATGTGTAGGTCGCCTTGTCTTAGGCGCCCCCTCCAACTGGGACGGGTTTTTATCTACTATGTCATTCAGATTGTCTTGTTCTAGTCCTTCATATCGATTATTTAAGGGTAGATGAGAAGGTGAGGTGGGCAGAGAGAGGGCTCGCCTACCACCCCGAATAGGCACCTGCCTCCATTCCCCCCCTTGATCTAGGTCTCCTCCCTCTGCCTGGCAGGAGGAGGGAACCTCCGTCTTCTGCATAACAGGAGACGCCTGTGTTGTGGCAGGCTCGTGAGCCTGCCTCAGAGAGGGTAGAGTGCACCTCCACCAGTCAATTTCCATCTCTGATTCCCTGATGATCCTGAGCCTGTTCACCTCCTCCCGGAGCTCCGCTACCTGGCTGAGCAGTTCTTCAACCTGGGCACACCTCCCACAGGCATACCCTCCACTGCTGTCGGAGACCGACAGAAGGCTGGGGCACACTCTGCAGCCCAGGACCTGGACGGCTGCGTGTTTCCCCGAGCCCTCCGTCTGAGTAGCCACACTGGTGACCGTGGCTGGAGATGCCGCACGAGATGCGGAGGCCACGGTTTTCTGCCTGGTTGATACCATGGTCAGGTTCTACGCAAGCAGGTTGCAAGCACCGGAGGGAGAGGCAGCTGCAACAGAGCGACGATGGGCCCCCCGCTCGCCCTGCCCGCGCAAACTGCCGCGCAAACTGCCTCGCCACGCCCTTCGACGCGCCACGCCCTGTTTGCCCGTCCTGGTCGCCGCGCTTCTGGTCGCTCGCGCTCCCTAGGGGCAGCTTTTAAACAGCCCGGGAGGGGGCGCTGCTGGCTCCGCCCGCGCCTCGTCAGCCTCCCTCGCGAGGACTGCCGGGTCCCGGCGGCTCCCCCGAGTGGCCTCGATGCCGGACAAAAAGCCCTGCCCGCCTCGGTCCCCTGCTCCGCTGCAGAGCACGTCTGCCCCGGAGCTGATCGCCTTTGCAATGGCGATTAGGCAGAGCAAGCACCATTGTAAAGCAGCTGTACCTTTTTCAACCCCATCCTTGCTGAAAATGCCCACCCCACCAGCACACAGGATGTGTGCGCACTATGAGCAGCAGAAATTCCCCCACCTTGGACAACCAGGGGCACAGAGGAAGTGAAGAGTTGAGAGACACAAGGGCTCTACATGACCCTCCGCATGGATTTGGCTGCTCATGGAGCAGATGCAGGGGAAGAAGTTGCCATGGCACCACAGAGGAGCACCTACACCAAACCTGGGGCATGGTAAGCAGACAGATTTCTCCCTACTGTGAGAAATGCCCAAGAGTGTCTTCTCCAACAGGCTACCGCTACACCAGAAATAGAGCACCCCAGAGACTTCACATTTTTTTACCTTTTTTTTTTTTTTTCTCTCCAACTCAGTATTGCTACACTCACAGAGCTGTTCAAGAGTCTCTCTTTAACGTCACACGTGCAGCCAAAGTCCCTCAGGCACCAGCAGAAGCAGCTTGGGATATTTGCACATACCCCTTACAATGGAAGGAAGAGGATGTAGGAGGGAGGATCAGGCTGCTGACCCCTTTATTGTTCTTGGGTTAGAAGAAAGCTTCCTCCTGGCTTAAGAAACACGGCACTGAAAAAGTTTTCCAGCCAGAGCGAGTCATATGGAATCACTGTTTTTTGTTGTTGTTGTTTGTTTGTTTTTTGTTTTTTTTTGTCTCTCTCCTTCCCCTGCCTCCCCCTTCGGCCAAGCGACGGGGAGTCACAGGGTTGTGTTCCATTCACAAAATACCTGCTACACATCACGTAGTCCTTCCCCCCGGCTGTGGAGAAAAGCGCTGGAACCCAAGCAAATAAAAATAAACCATTTTTATCTGCAGATTTGAAAAAAGGAAGAAAGGACCCTGCTTCCAGACTGATGCCTCCAGCATGTGCACGCCAGGGAAGGGGTAGGTGGGGGGAAGTGAGATGACAATATGAAAGAAAACAAAACCAGCAAACTCTGCTCAAAAAGGATTAAATGGAGTTCTTCCAAAAAAACACCCCGCCGTTATATAATGAGGCTTAACTCGGAGTCACAGGGGTCACACGATGCAGCAGACTGGAAAAATCAAAGTGCAGTGCAGCCTTTTAATTGTTAAGCCAACCACAAAAACAGAAAAATGATATTGTGATTGGACAACAAGGTGGCCAATGGTCGTATTTCCTCCCCAATCTTGCTCTCTCTGGCCAAAACGCCCCGTGTAGCCTTTCTGATGGCTAGCACTGATCTGCTTGGCTTCGCCCATGCCGAGGGTGCCGAGATGATGCCGTCCGCTCTCTGGGAGGCAGCTAGTGAGGGATGTGATGTGCCAAGCACACATCGATCCACGGGTAGCCTGAGATTTACCTGGGCAAGCCAGGGAATGAAAGCCATCAATCAACTGGCTTTCCAGGTGACAAATTGCATGCAAGGATATGATCTTATAATTATTTTTCAAATGTTGGCCACATCAAACAAACCCATCTTGCCAATGGTGGCCAAGCACCCACCTAGCCCTTCGTGGCTCTCCAGAACCTTTCAGACAGGCCTGTTGTACAACCTCAGCCACCATCCTGAACCTAGTGCAGGGCAAGGGCACTGCCTGGGCCTGATCCTGGCTCCACAGCACCTGCCAGCCTGCTGGAACTGAGTCTCCTCCTCACCCAGCACCTGCAGGGGCTCAGTTGGCAAAACTGGCCAGCCCAGGGACAGCCTCATGCATGGTTAAGTCCTAGGTATTTTATTAAAAAACACTGTTTCTTCCTAACATGTTTAACATTGGCTCTTTGGGAAAGGCAAGCCACCCATCCACTACTTTCCACGCTCCACACACCCCAAAGTGCAGGGACAGGGAACCTGGAGAAATCCTAGGCCCATGTTTTCCTTTAAAATATAACAAATGCAAATCTATGCTTCACTCCTGAATTTTGAAAACTGGCTTCAGTAAAGATCATCATTGCACAGGGACCAATAAAGAGCAGGACAGGGCATCGCAGCTCTCAAGCTGCTGGTTCAAGTCACGTCCTGGCAGCTGCTGACCCCAAACCTTGCTGTTCTTACCCAGTGATACACAGCAAGCCAAACTTAAGGAAGCTGGATTTTCATATTTTATTTATTCACAGTCCCAAGTGGAAGGCTGGCAAAGCTTAAGCATAGGCAGCCCCTGATCTTTCACAAATGTCACCCATGGGCGTGTGATGGGGTGTTGGGGGCTCCCTCCCCAGGATCTGTAAGTAGAAGCAGTCAGAGCCTGATGTAATATCTGCTCATTTTGCTCAGCCAAATGGAAACAAACTGCTCCTATAAGCATACATCTTTTTTTTCCGTTTGGATGGGCGGCCTCAAAAGAATATACAATGAGAAATGAGATAATCAAGAGGACCACAAAAGCAAGAAGAAATGAAGCTTCATCGTTCTCCAGTAGTTTCTCTGCTCATACATTACAGGAATTAAAAAAAAAAAAAAAAAAAAAAAGGAAAAGAAGAAAAGAAATAGAAACCCAGCAATGAGCAGTTTCTCCATGGTAGTACCAGCAGGCAAAAACCAGAGAATAACCCTGCCTGGCCACAGGACAAATAGCCACCAGGGCAGCATCCTATGGCTAAAGGGCTGGGCAGCCCTCTCCTAGCTTCTCTACAGCCCCTCTGGGAGACCTCAGCATCATCTCTGTCCTCCCCACCCCTGGTTCTGCATGCAGATGCTGCAATGCATGGCACCCACATGCTTGTATCACATGCCTTTCGCTCTTCCTATTAGCCCAGGGTAAAGCCTGCAGCAGCATCCCAGAGGCGACGCAGCCTTCTCTTCTGTGGACTGTCCCAAATCCCAGTGCTTGCCAGTTCTGGAGCCAACTAAATACACAAACAAACCCAGAAGGTATTTAAAAGTGTAATCTACAGAGAAAAAAAATAGGGACAACAGGTATGCAGGAGTAGAAAGGACCTCTTAGTCACATTGTATAGCTCCCTTCAGAGACAATCTTTATTTCCCCATGAATTGATTTCCCCATGAAAGGGACACACAGGTGTCATGTAACTCCCCCGTTACAGGACAGTCTTTGACCGAGCCACCGTGTATTGCCATAAATGCTTCTCCTGCCCCTAGGTACCTATATTTACACCTACAGCTATAAATACATCTCCCCAAGCAGCACAGCACGTTCCGCCACCGCACACAGGGGGATGTGCTTACCTGCTGCCTCCAGGCAGGAAACGCCTCCTAAGAGCTTCTGGTCTGATTTATTGCATTGCTTGCTATTTCCATAACATCAGAGGAAAGGCAGCGGGGGAGGGGGGGGCATCTTCTGGTCAAGAATAAATTTTAAGCACTACAGGAAATATTAACCTCCTATTTTGCCAGACACAGGCTGGTGGCATCCTACATTAGCAGAACTGCTATAAAGAGCTGTGTTTCTATGCTCCATAGGCTCCTCTGCCAACAGGGATGTGTGCACATCTCTCTTCTTTGGTATGTCGACTTTTTAGAGAGAAATTCCTTCCTTCTTTTTATTTTATTAAAAACTCAGGCCTCTCATGCAGAATGGGGAAGGGGATTAGGATGTGGAAATAGCCAAGCCAGAAGAAATAGCTGCTTGACCAAAGAGGAACTGAGCTTTTATTTGGTATCATTAGTAATTTATTTATTTGTTTGTTTTTACTTCTGCTACTTTTAACAACTTTTTAATTTAAACGCTACTCTACAACCAGCTTCAGGAAAATACTCAGCAGAATTCATGGCAGTGCTAAGAAAGACCGCTCAGATTTCTAATGAATCCTTTGGGAAAACAAGGGAGAAAGAGATGTAACACTATTTAGAACTTAAAATAAAGTTCAGGCAGGATTTTGGGAGTAGGGAGTGGTGTTACAGTGTATTGAAAGGACTGGGAAAGAATGAAACAAAACCTTTCAGGCTTTATTTAGGTATTATATAGCTGGATAAAAACAAACCTTTTTTGAAAGGAAAGTCAGCTAAAAGCCTGAGTTGCTCTCCACTGTGTTCAAGCCAGAGTTCAGTGTGGTAATGTTTTAGATCATCAAATGCCTCTTGGATTGTTATTTATACTCCAGTACTAGTCCCCATATACAAATCAGTTAATTCCCTGGAAGACTGCGCTTCTCAGGTTTAAAACTACTTGCGAACTCCTTAAAAGCAAAATAAAGCATCTTTCTTCACTGTCATGCCAGGAACACTTTCCCATCCAGCTCTCCCAGCCTCTCCATACATCACTTTGCGGCCCCTGGCTGTGAATCTCTGCTCGAGCTCAGGAAGACTTGCACATTTCCCTTGCCCATCCCTACCTGCCCAGTTTTCTTTCTTTCCATCTTCTTCTCACACCAGTGCTTTAGATGTTTCCTGCAGGGCTCCTCTTCTGGGGGGGGGGGGGGGGGGCATCGCAATGCAAGCAAGAGAGACACGTGCTGTGGGGCATGGCCACCCCCAGGCACCAGCTCCCCTCTGCAAAACAGGGCTGTGGGGCCTGGGCAAGGCAATGACGAGGATGAGAAGTTCACAAACACCTCCAGGTTTTAATCCTGCTTTGCTCAGGGCCTCAGTATTGGTGTTTCCATGTGGAGCTAGCCACGTTGCAGGGGAACATCCCCCTCCGTGAGCGCAGCGGGATGGAGCCACAGGAGGGGTGCAAGACGCAGCCACTACAGGGTGTGTTTTGCTGCTTTGAAAAAGCATTTGGAAGCAAGCTGTCCTGGTTTCAGTTAGGACAGTTAGGACACAAGCCTTTGGAAAAAGCCTGCTTCCTCTGCACGGAGCTGGTTTCGGAGCTGTGCAGTCATGCCGCAGTGCCCTCTAGTGCTGCAGGGTGCACCGGCCCTGGCCCTGGCCCCATCGCCACCAAACATCTCTGCTGGTGGCTCCCCAGCCATCTCCACTCCCCATCGCACAGCCATCGTTGTCAGAGTGGCTTCACCCTCCGTCTGCCAAAACCTTGGCCTCCTGCAACCCTCAAGGCTGCAAGATAAGTCAGTCATGCTCATCCTCTCCACTGACACCCCCAAACCTGAACCCAGCCGACCCTACCAGGACATGAAGGCACCCCAACTTCTCCTGTCCTTGCAGGAGCTCACTGTAGGTCTGCCACTCTCCAAAAAACAGGGCAGCCTTGCCCCAACCCTGCCCAGCTGACCAGTACTGGCTCCAGAAACTCTATGTTTCAACAAGAAAAAATGAATCCCTGAGCCCATCTGTTTAGGGAGAAACCCCTGTGAATTAGGAGCCAATACCACTAAGTCAATACCACTAACTAAGTCTGTGAACTAGGTAACAGCCAGAAAAATAAAACCAGCCCAGAGAAGTGAGAGGCTACCTCATCTCTTACAACTGGAAACCAGCTCCGAATCCTGATAATAATAATAGAAATGTCAAAGTTCTTGGCCATTTCCCTGGTGTTTTATTTGTGCAGTGAATAAGACCATTAAATGGCCAGAAGGCCATCATCATCTGAAAAACTCACTAGAAAAATCTCTTTTCAGCAGATCTGATAAAAAACATGGCTTTTATAACCTGGTTCAGGGCTTAGAGCAATTGTGCTCTATTGCCAGAGACAAGACCTGTTCCTTACCCTTACACCAAGGCCTTCGAACTGACGACCTGCATGGAAGATCAGCCCACACTGGTCCAAATGTCTCCTCTCCAGTTCCTCACAAATGGTAGCAGCCTCACCTGCCTTCCTCGGCCACTGGGAACCCTAACTGTGACCTGGGGGGCAGGCTGAAGGGGTTATGGGTGACCACGGCAGTTTGCTCTCAGCCCGTTCCTTTTCCCAAGGAAATGGTCATTGTCAGTTGGGTTAAATGAAACAAAGAAATGGGCCAGGGTAAGAGGATATCTTACTGGAAGTCATAGCAAAAAAGGCTTTTTACTCAGCCGTGGAGATCTGACTCTCAATATGTTGTGACCTATGTTCAACTCTGGCTCTTTGACAGGGACTTTCCACAGCAGTTTGAGCAGTTACAGTATTGGAAAGACCCTTGGGAGATGGGAAGCTGGCTTGTGAAACTAATGAAACTAAAAACCTCCTCCGAAGGCTGTGCCATGCCTACACACTGCTGACGGAGTTGGGCAGAGTCTTGGGGTGGTGGAGAGAAGTGTGCCCAGCTTGGGGCTCCCAGGCAGCCAGCACAGCTTGTTCAGAAGTGCTGGGTGGACACATGGAGGACTTCAGTGTTACCCAGGAAGAGCACAGGAGTGGCAGGAGGGGTATGCAGCACAGGGGAGATTAGGGACACACCTTTTGCCTAGGTCCAAGCTCCATGCAACACACTCAGCCTGTTTGAGTCACCCACTTTTGCAGTTCCCAGGGTGGGCACGCATGGCACGGCTACCCAGTATGGTGGCAGCTTCCCTCTGCCAGCTGCTCCCAGCAGAGCCTCCTGCACCTCCAATTCCTCCTTCAGCTCCAGTGGAAGAGCAGACAAGCTTTCTGAAGCTGTAACCCCCATAGCAGAGCACCAGTTTTGCTCTCTCAAAGTCTGGCCGAGCATCGGAGAATGCAATCCCTGTACACGGTGACAGCTCTGCGAGCCAAGTTTGCTGGGCACATTTTGCTCCTGAAAAGTAAGAGCATCACACTCTTCATCCTCCTGGCAGCTCAGACATCTCAGAGGTCTCCTACAGCAATTGCTAGCTAAGCAGTGTGAAGTGTGTTTGCTAGAGTGCAAGGGAGGGCTGAAGAGTAAGAAGATGCTTAGCAAACTCAGATAGCCAGGAGACATCATCCAAAAAATCCTGCTCTGAAAGAGGGATCTGGGCTGGATAGAGAGGTGGCTAAAATGAGAGCTGCCCAGGGATGTGACTGAGTGGTCCTGGAAACCTCGTGATCCAGTAGGAACAGGCAAGAAGGTATGAGGAGAAGATAAGGACCATGAAGCCACTGTATGGAGAAGGTAAATAACTTCATCCCACCAAAGAGACCTGTGCCCCTGCCACCACCCACACAGTAAGGTCACAGATCTGCACTGCTCCTCAGTGAGCCTTACACTAGTGCCAGATGCCAAGCTTCTCACTCCACACAGACAGTAGCAGCACCAGGACTGCTGGTCCATGGTTCACCCTTCTCCCCCATGACGCCTGGTTTGGCTTGTTACTCTTTAGGTCTCTACCACATCCAGATGTGTCCAGATGTGCTCCCAGACAGGAAAGGGAGGTGGATATCCTCAGATAGGCATCAACTGACCTTCTACAGACCTCTACGCTGAGATGCAGGGAATCACACAGATGTGTCTGCACCTTCCCTATGGCAGGAACCCCAAGTGGCCATCCCAAGTGACACTAAATTGTAAGATCTGACTTGAAAGTACTTGTCAATGAGGAGAGACAGGAGAGAGTAGGCAGAGACATAAAGTAAGTGCCTAAATTCAGATGGGATCCCAGCACAATCAGGAGTCCTGGTGCTGTTGAGCCTGGTTTGGACAAAGTCAGGAATACAGTGGTGCTACAAGGAACACAAACAAGTTACTGAGTCTGCATTTTTCCTAAGGAGTTTTGTTGTTTCTCACCCAGCAAGGAAGCTAGAACTATAGCTAGAAGAGAAACAAGCAGACTATTATAACTCCAAACACATGACAGAAAGGGTAAAAAAATAAGGAAAGGGAAAGAGATGAGCTGCAAGGCAATTAAGATGCCCAATGAAAAGACACCAACATTGTCTCATAGCACCAGTGAAACCCCGTACCCCTTTCAGAAGTGCCACGTATTTTTTACCTCCTAAGCCACCAGACCAGGAGCAGCTAGCCAGTAAAGGTAGGGCTGCATGTGATGGTTTTACTCGGGTGGGCAGCTGAGCTCCACCACAACCGCTCTCTCACTCCCCTCCTCAAAGAGGAACAGGGAGAAAATATGATGAAAGGGGCTCAAGGGTTGAGATAAGGACAAGGAGATCGCACAGTAATTATTGTGACGGGCAAAACAGACTCAGCATAGGAAGATAGTAAGATTTATTGCCTATTGCTAACAAGCTAGAGAAGTGAGGAACAAAGGAAAGAAACCAAAAGCACCTTCCCCCATCTTCCACCTCCTCCCCCCCGAGTGGCACAGGGGAACGGGGGAATGGGGGTTATGGTCAGTCTATAGCGCTTCTTCTCCACCACTCCTTCTCGGTCACTCTCTTCCCCTGTGCTGTGGGGTCCCTCCCACGGGATGCAGTCCTTGCTGAACTGATCCTGCGTGGGCTTCCCACAGGCAGCAGCTCTTCAAGAACTGCTCCAGATATGGGTCCGTACCATGGGGTCCATCCCTCGGGAGCAAACTGCTCCAGCCTGGGTCCCCCACAGGCAGCAGCTCCTGCCAGGTCACCTGCTCCTGCGTGGTCTCCTCTCCACGGGCTGCAGGTCCGGCCCGGAATCTGCTCCGGCAGGGGTCTTCCACAGGCCGCAGTCTCCGTTGGTGCAGGGCCACCTGCTCCACCGTGGTCTCCTCCACGGGCTGCAGCGTGGAACCCTGCTCCACCGTGGTACTCCATGGGCTGCAGGGGGACATCCTGCTTCACCATGGGCCTCACCACAGGCCACAGGGGACTTCTGCTCCGGCGCCTGGAGCACCTCTCCCCCTCCTTCTTCGCTGACCTTGGTGCCTGCAAGGCTGTTCCTCACTCCTCTCACTCTCCCAGCTGCTGTGTGGCGCAGCTTTTTTTTTTCCCTGTCTTAAATCTGCTCTCACAGAGGCGCAAACAACATCACTTATTGGCTCAGTTCTGGTCAGCAGTGGGGCCCTTACCAAACATGGGGCAGCTTCTAGATCCTTCTCACAGAAGCCACCCCTATGGCCCCCTGCTACCAAAACCTTGCCACATAAACCCACTACACTGCACCATTCAGAGGAGGGCAGACCCAGCCTGGAGGCATGTGTCCAGCAAACCCACAGCCAAAAGCTGCAAGATGCTGGTCCAGAAAGTACTTGGGATGCATCCCAAACCTCTCTGCTCATGTCTGTCAGCATTCACGTCCTTCTTGTGCATCCTTCTTGAGCTACAGCAGCCTCCCAGGGAAGAGATCTTGTAGGACATGGCCCCTTGGGTTGTTCTCTCAGCATAGAGCATGCCAAGGACTCAGTCTGAAGACTGTAAGTAGGATTGGGTCATTCAGCTGTGACACGTCCAAGCCTGAAAGCCTTTCTTAGCATTTGCCAGAGGGAGCAAAAGCAGAACTCGCTGTGTTAGCCCTCCCTATGATGTCTTGCACAATGCAGAGCTGGTTACATGGTCTCCTCCGACCAGCCAGCTGACCAGCGAGGTGAGTAACGGCGAGGCTGAGCAAAACTGGATCTGCATCTGAGCTGTGCCTCCCTAATGCGGCAGATGAGCAACCCTCCCTGGAGCACCATAAAAACCACATCTCTCATGAATGGGGAATACTTATCTTCAAATTTTCTTCCAAAGCCACTTTTTGGCAGCACTTACGTGAAGTAGTGCCCAAATCCAGCTACAGACTCTGATGAGTAAGGAGAGATGAAGAGGTTACAGCCCAGGAGCTGAGCCGAAGCAATGACTTCACATGCTCCTGACCAGTGCAGAGGCAGAACAAAAGGCATGGCACGCATCGTGTGAACTAGATGCTCCAAGTGCCCCTCGCTACCCCGATCCGAGTGGCAGATGCCCACCCCAGGCACAATGTGCTTTATAACTGGTTTCCAGCAGTGTCAGTGTTATCCTGAGCATTGTGCAAACACAAAGGGCGGCACGGGGCTGCTCCCACTGCGTTTCAAACCAATTCGTTTGGTTTTTTTGGAACCACCACAGCAGAAGATTTTAAAACAACATTTATTTACCAGTAAAAACAAGCACTCCAGTTGAGCCTTAAAAAGATGGGGCAAGGGGGAAAGCTTAAAAACAGGAGCAGGGCGAGTCCAGCAGTGAGCAGGTTTTCCTGCCTGCACACTACCACGAGATGGCAGAGTGCACCGAGCCGCTTCGGCTGCCCGCAGCATCTCTCAGCAGCGAGTGCACGTCTTCCAGTTTCAAAACAAAAGGCTGGAGACAGGCATTTTTCTCACAGATAGTGATGAAGAAAGAGGGTTTGGAGAAGGGTGGAACTTTTTCCCTATTTTTTCCCCCCACCTTTTAATCACCAGATAGGCACAGGCTTTCCTTGCAGTATTTTGTTAAAATACTCCTGATACGCCTGACTCCAGCAGCAAAACTCAAGTATGGACATTAATGTCCACATATCCAGAACATTCTGCCCCACCCATTAGTGGGGCACTGAAAATACGAGTACAGATACGGACCCATGTGTATTCTGGAAACTATTCCTAGTTTCGTGCCCTACATGAATCATACCTTACCAAAGGAAACCGAGTTTCCAAAGCAGCCCATACGTAAGACGCAACCTCTCTTCAGCTTGTGTCCTGGTTTCAGTTAGGACAGTTATTTTTCCTCCTAGTAGCTGGT
>NW_023304249.1:39352-52388 GCF_011077185.1 Oxyura jamaicensis | reverse complement strand
GAAAGCACTACCTGCACTCCCGCTCCGTCCACTAACCGTCCCAGCCCGCTGAAGTCTCTTTTGATTGCCTTCAGGCTTCTGTCTTCAATGTCGTCACTGCCCGCCTGGACTATCAGAAGAGGATAATAATCAGAGGGGCGAACCAGGTTGGGAAGCTTCCTGGCAACGTCCCTGACCCTGGCCCCAGGGAGGCAGCAGACTTCCCTATGGGTAGGGTCAGGCCGACAAATAGGGCCCTCTGTTCCCCTAAGGATAGAGTCTCCAACAACAATCACCCTTCTTTCTTTCTTGATGGAGGAAGTCCTGAGGCGTGGAGTCGACCTCCTCGCCCTAGGCATCCTCCTGGGAACACTTTCTACCTCTTCCTCAGTTGCTGTTGATCTCTCAGTCTCCAGGGCCTCAAACCTGTTGTGTAAGGGCACCTGGGAAGGTGGGGCCGGAAGGGGAGGGCATCGCCTGCCATGTCGAGCAGGGACCTGTCTCCATTCCTCCTCAACTCCCAGATCCCCTCCCTCTGCCCGACGGCGACAAGGCAGGGGCTCCACCCCCATTTGGGGTGTCTCAGCCCGGTACCTCTCCTTGAGGCCCTGCAGGGAGTTGCTCCACCAGTCTATCTCCTGCTCACACTCCCTGATGGCCCTCAACCTCTCCACCTCCTCCTTGAGCTCCGCCACCATGCGGATCAGGTCATCCACCTGCTCGCACCTCACGCACGCAGCGTCTCTGCCTCCCGCCGATGGCAGCAGCAGGCTCTGACACTCCCTGCATCCGGTGACCTGAACCGCTGCATTCTTTAACGGGCAGTCGGTCTGGGTGTGTACCGACCTCCTGGAGAGCCCACCGTGCCTGGTGGAGACCATTATCGCCTAGCTAACGCCTAGCTAATTTCAAGGACCCAAAAGGGTTCCGGTGGGCTTTTAGCATAGCTGCCTTAGGGACAGAGGACATTAAACAGTTGTCTACCTTGCCCAGTCTCTCGGAGGACCCTTATGTTGTGGGGTTGCTGAGGGTCGATGAACAGCAAGTGCCAATCCCTACCAGCTACTAGGAGGAAAATTAACTCTGTCCTTAATGAATCCAGGACATACTGCCAGAGCGTTAAGCACCAGGACTGAGTGACAAGGAGAGGGGAAACCAAGCTGTGAGTGTTTCTCAAGTGGCAGAATCTGCAGAGAAATGTCTGTCTCTCATCAGCACCGGTGAATCTCTTGGTGTCTCTATGCACAACCAACATAGCCAAAGAAGAATCCAGCAACTCTGTGAAAGCCCCAGGAGGCTGTAACCACCAAGATGCGCTACTTAATGTTCTCATAGTTACATGCCTAGCAGGTAGGGAATTAACATTTCAGTCTAGATGGACCATGTTAATGCTCTGCTCTTCCCTCAAGTCTTGCTGGGGAGAACAACAGAAGCCCTTTCACTCATTGGAACTGTAACCAGGATCTTTCCCCCAGTATTCAGAGATGCTTAAATCTAGGAGACATAGCCTGGAGCCCACATAATTTAAAAGCTGAACTCTCAAACAATACAAAATACAGCAAACAGCTCTGCTCTAACCCAGAGCTGGTTCATAGAGGAGCCAAAGAGACTGATCATGAAGTTCTCAGTCCCCATATGTGGTCCAACACGTCTTTTCCAGGTCCTCTGTGTGGGCTATGCCATCAAGCCAGCATTCCCACTGCAAAGGAAAGGTTATATATCTTGCTGGAGAGCATCATATCACTTATCTCGGGATAATTATGCACATGCACAGCACTCACCCTTCTCTGTCTATGTGAGGCAGTGGGTGTTTGGTGGTGTTTCGGAGCTTCCTGTGAAACTGCGTGAAATCTAGTTTTTCAGGCTGCAAGTCCCATGTTGCACCACTAGGAGAGGAAAACCAAGGAGAGAAAGAAAATCAGTGCCCTACTAATTAAACGCAACCTCGCTGAAGAGCAGATGGCTCACACGAGCCTGTAGATGACGAAAGCTGGTACTTTGGAGGCACCACTCTGCTGCAGAGCATGCTACCACAGGCCTCCGACCTTTACGCTGCTGTGTTACACTAAGCCCATAGTTTTGATGTAGACTTATGATGCATCATGATGAAGCATATGTCTTGCTAGCTGCACTTGCTTTTTATAGCAAGTGCAGCTAGCACTTTTTTTATTGCAGCAGATGCTGGTCCAGTCCATGCAATGCAGATGCTCTAGGGGCCTGGAGCAAGTCCCAGGTGGGAACACAACTCCTGCAGTGTTTCAGGCACGACACACAAATGCATACAACCAGACAGAAAGCATGTTTCACTGCTCGAGCTGAGCAGTACACTTGTTTTTCCCATGCTGAAGCAGCAGCTCTTCTCAGCAGCTGCAGAGCAAGGCGTGATCACACCGCCACTTCATGGAAGAGAGAGTCCTGGAGCAGGAGCTCACAGCTGCCTCCGTCTCACCGGTGCAGCTCTGAGATGCCTGCAAATAATCATATCAGTACCTTTTTCAGATGTTTGGACTGCAAACCTCTCCTAAGCAGATACAATGCTTTGAGTAGGTTGTTGGTGCTTAGCACCATGGACTAAATGGCGAGGAGGAGCAACGTGAGGCCAGCGCCCAGCTGGGCACACCCAGGACAGGCACATGTGCAAACCCTCCTCTCAGAGCACTTTCAGATCAGCTTACCTGAAGGAGTCGAAGGTGTTGGCAGCCCAGATGTCAGTGCCCAGCATGTCAAGGGAGCCCTCCTTGTTGCCATTCTAGGAAGGAGGGAGAGGCGGTTACTCGGCAGAAGGTGCCCAGCCCTGCCCAGCATCTCCCATGCCAGCCAGGAGGTGGCACAGCTCTGTGCCCAGCCTTGCCAACTCCACGCCAGCCCAACACAGCCCCCTCACTCGCCACAAGAGTGCACTTGGAAGACAGGGAGTGACACATGGTTTTGGCCTATGGGACACAAAGCTGTGGATGACACACAGCAGACAACACATTGGTTGACGTTGGCCCCATCCTTCTATCCCCTGTCCACAGTCAATGTGGACACAAGACCTCCATGACCTAGTGGGCAGGTTGACATGCTGGCCACAATGATGCTCAGCATCACAGAACTCCAGGCTGTTTGAGTTGGGAAGGGGACCTCCAAGGTCATCTGGTCCAACCAAGGTCAAAAAGGGCCACCTAAAAGCCAGTTGGTTGCTCAGGGCCACATCCAGGTATCTCTTCAGTATCTCCAGGGGTTATCACCAACAAGCACATGGAAAGCCAACCATCAGTGATGCACGAGGCAGAGTTGCCCAAGGAACCTCCAAACACCTCTGGATTTCACCACAGCAGTGACTGCTTCTTCAAGGAGCCATGGTGACACAACCTGGCCTTGCTCTATCAAAGTCTCAAGGTAAGATATAGCATTGTGCTGAAACTCCTGCCAGTGCTGCGGACTCCAGTTGCCTGGGTCCCCAAGACCTGTTGTTACAGAAGGGAGGGCACAAGGTGCATATAGGTTGTAGGCATTAGGATGGGAGGAATTGCTAGGAAGCTGCTACACAAACCGTCAGAAAGCATCATGCTGAGCTTGCAGGAACATTTTTTTTTTATCCCACCTGAGAAGCAAAAGCCTTATGGTATAATCAGATGGGAATTATGAGAAACTTCCAATAAACCACAAAGTGCCTCTAATTTTGCAGTGCAGCTGCTTTTTGGAAAAAGAGTAACACAAAAGGAAAAGCATCTAAAGCAAAGACCCCAGACTGCTTCTCGTCCTTCACAGCCCCTTTACACTCACCAGCCTCCACATATCCTCCCCACAAAAAGCAGGCTGCCCTTATTGAAGTATTCCAGCCCAAATGGTCCAGCTCTGGCAAAAAGCAGTGCTGGAGAACATGGCTTCCAAATGCTCCCCATCCTATGATTTCCAGGGGACACCACACAGCCAGACTCTGCCAAAGCAATTCCAGGCTGCTTTCAGCCTCAGCACAGACACAACAGCGGGTTTGTCTCCTCATACCCACAACACCCTTGCAACAAGGGCCCAACCAGCTGCAGTTACACCGTCAGGTACTGAGAGCATCTTCAAAGCTGTCAGCCATCACAAGCACGAGTGAATATAAGCACTACCCTGCTGTAGTATTTCTGGTGGCTCTCCTCAAGGCTGCTGTTTCCAACAGGCAAGCTATATTTACCGAGTTCACACACACATAAAATCATGATAAACTGTCATGCAGACAACAATTATCAAAGATTAGTATGCAAAAATATTTCTTCTGTCCACATACAGCTTTCCTGAGGAACTGCCATACTCAAATATTAATAACCGAGACACTGAAAAAAAAAAAAAAAATCTAAATGCTTCTCAGTGAAGTCCCAGACCCCAATTTGCCATGAAGTAAGCAGCCTTTTCCCAACATGGACACACATTGTCAGTGCACACCACAGACAGATTACAGAGCCATTCCCAGCACAACAAACAAACAGATACTTAAACAGATAATCAAACAAGTGCATTGCTCCTCCCCCCTTCTTTTTGGTCTCCTTTAAGGGGTGTATGGATTATGATTTTTAACCTCCAGCGATCTACAGGTCAACATGTCTGCACAGAAATAAACTACAAGTAAAATATAAAACTCCCACGGACAATTATGGAAGCAAAGATTTTATTTTAAGCAAACGTAAGCAAAAATTATCTCACCAGAGAGAGAAATTAATTCTAAATACTTACAGGCATTGTCATGCAGCATAATGAAAACACAGATGTCCACATCTTTATGGCATCTTTGGTCTTTATTTCTTCTTTGGTCTTCACCCAAAGAAGAAATACCTCTTCCTGCAGACAGATTCATTTCTCTTCCCATTTCTACAGACATTGGATATTTTAAGTACTTGTTAATGAACTACCTACAATAGGATGTCCTAGGAGTTCAGTATTGTGGCTCAGGGAAAAAAGTGTGAGCATATAACTAGTTGCAATGAGGATGAGATAAATCAACCACAACAACTTTAAACAGCCAAAATTTAGGATAACATGGGAATGGATTCCTAATGCAACAGGTCGTGTCATAAAACTGTCACCCAAATTCAGCTCAGTACCCCTTCTTGAACCCTGAAACAAAGCACTTAACAATTAGCCTCTAGAGTTCTGCTTCAAACCTGTTTGGATGTGGCTGTTTCAGCCCTGATTCCCAGCAGCTGGTGGGAATGCTTCCTGCGAAGTGGTGCAGGAGGTCAGATGGGTGCAAGCTTTTCAGCAGTGGCTGGATGCTCCCACCCCAACTGGGCTGCAGCTCCTGGCCCTCCCTGTGGTGGTTTTACTTGGGTGGGCAGCCGAGTTCCACCACGGCCACTCTCTCACTCCCCTTCCTCTTTGAGGAGGGGGAGAAAATATGACACAAAGGGCTCAAGGGTTGAGATAAGGATGGGGAGATTGCTCAACAATTACTGTGACAGGCAAAACGGACTCAGAGTAGGGAAATAGTAAGATTTATTGCCTATTACTAAGTTTTACACCACAACCCCATCTCCTCTGAGAGATGCTCCAAGTGTCAGCCTGACTCCACAGAGATTACACCGGGGCCAAATGATAACACAATTTGCCATTAAGTCATGAGGCACTACAGTCATTTCGAGACAAACACCCTTGCCACCTGTGATGACCACCTTTATCCTGAAGGAACAAAGCCCAAGCGAGCTGCTGAGGGAGTGAGCAGCACCCATACCCTCTGCAGGCAGGGCACTTGCTACCCAGCTCCAAGCCCGGTGCTGAGACTCTATAAAAAGGCTTTAAAAAAGCCAATTCTCAAGACTGGGAGGGGGGGAGTATTTAGGAAAAGAAAAGAAGTTATTTTCTGTCAGTTCCCCCAGGATTGCAATTATAACAGTGAGCAGTTTTAATTTGAAGCTCCCCATGACCCAAACCTCAGCTTTAGATAATAATTTTCACTGCATAAGGGTTAGGATTGCTGAAAATTAATTAAGCCACTAGGAAGGATGATTGTGAGAGATGGTGGTGAGAACATCACAAGTGCTCAGATGCACCCTAGCTTCAGTAAGGCAGATCCTACCCCAAGTATGGTTGAAATGCGTTTTCATAATCTGCGTCCTGCAGACCCAGTGAACACACCCAGGTGCCTAAAACCCACACCCATCACTGCCCAGTCCCTGGGAGCGCACGAAGGAACAGAGCATGCCACCAGCTGTGTGGACTCTGACTGTTCACTTATGCATGCAACTTCAGCAAATTCCCGCAAAGTCAGCATTGAAATGCATACAGCAGCTTTTCAAAAGCCAGCTCAGCGTAACACTGTTTTCTCTCACCACTCCTCATTACCATTCTGCAGCAAACCATGACAAATACAAAACCATGCTTATCATCCCACAATTCATAGAATATCCTGAGCTGGAATGGACCCATAAGGATCATCGAGTCCAACTCCTGGCACCACACAGGTCTACCCAAAAATTCAGACCATGTGACTAAGTGCACAGTCCAAACGCTTCTTAAATTCAGACAGGCTCGGTGCAGTGACTACTTCCCTGGGGAGCCTGTTCCAGTGTGCAACCAATTGCAACAGCTTACCACATCACCATGCTTTGCATTAATGTAGAACAGCACCAAGTGGTCAGCCAAGTCTCAGTGCTGTCTATGGTATACATTCATGGATTATCCTGTGTCACGCTACTTTTAAGAAGGATTTTGAAGTTGCACAGATTCCCCCACGTTTCCTTCTTTTCAGCTACCTATGACTCCTGGATGCATTTGGTAAAAAACAGAGAAGAGCCCACAGACAGACACCGAGCTGCCCACAGACAGACATCGAGCTGCCCAAAAAGGCTCTGCTTGAAGGCTTTTTGTTGAAAAACACCATTTTATCAAAACTGAGAAAAATACAGACATTTTGAGCAAGACAATGCTATCCCTGGTCAAAGACACAGGTGAGCCTCATTCCCCCCAGAAAGGTCCATGGCTTTTCAACAACAACCTGCTTCTGCAAGTTGGGGAGGCTGTGCTTTCCTCCATCCCAGCCCTGATCTCCATAGCACCACTCATGATTTCAGACTGCTTTCTCAATTTCCCCAGGATACTTGAGATGGATGGATGGACCAGGAACACTAGCCTAAACCTCCCAAGTCTGTCCTCCACTTCTGGTACACCCAATGGTTTGTGTGTACAGAAGTAGGTCCCTGCTCAGAGTTCAAGCAGGGAAGGGCCCTAAAACCAAATCAAAAGCAAATTCCCCACGGATTTTGCATGGCAGGAAGGTAACTCCCCATCTAGCCCTGCTGATGGTTCTCATGGAAAGCAGCTGGACTCAAGGTCATCATTTGTCACTGGCAATGTGGCATTCAGTCATATACCAACTTTCTTTCACAGAATCACAGAATTTCTAGGTTGGAAGAGACCTCAAGATCATCAAGTCCAACCTCTGACCTAACACTAACAGTCCCCACTAAACCATATCCCTAAGCTCTACATCTAAACGTCTTTTAAAGACCTCCAGGGATGGTGACTCCACCACTTCCCTGGGCAGCCTATTCCAGTGTCTAACAACCCTTTCGGTAAAGAAGTTCTTCATAACATCCAACCTAAAACTCCCCTGGCGCAACTTAAGCCCATTCCCCCTCGTCCTGTCACCAGGCATGTGGGAGAACAGGCCAACCCCCACCTCGCTACAGCCTCCCTTGAGGTACCTGTAGAGAGCGATAAGGTCACCCCTGAGCCTCCTTTTCTCCAGGCTGAACAAGCCCAGCTCCCTCAGCCGCTCCTCGTAAGACTTGTTCTCCAGGCCCCTCACCAGCTTCGTAGCCCTTCTCTGGACTCGATGATCCTTATGGGTTCCTTCCAACTCAGGATATTCTATGATTCTATGACAAGAGCCAAGGAGCAACTGAGTCTGTGCAAAGACAAGAGGTCAACTAGCGGTGATGAGGAAGAGTCAATCTTCATCCCCACGACCCCCAACGGCCACCACCAGGAGGCACTGTGCAAGCGCAGATGGGAGGAGTTTATGGAAATGACTCCTTGGAACTAATTTTAATATGAAGTGGGGACGTGTTATGCATATGTATAGGCGTATTGTGAAACTTCATGCATATGTAACTCTTTACTACATATAACCAAGGCAAGTTGCCGTGTCAGGTGCGCACGACTTTGGTGGGACTACCCCCCGTGCTGCCCAGCGCTGAATAAACATACCTACTTTACCATCTTAGTGATTGTGGACTTCGTTTTCCGCAAGTCAGAGCCAGCAAAGCCAGACCAAACATGGGACAGCCCAAGGCAGATGTGGAAGAAACAAAGCCTCTCTTTTCCAGAATGGAAGCTGGCAGATGCTCAAAAGCTTTAAGAACACCCAATGGCATCCCTGTTTCAGTCTGAACTGACCAGAAAATGTATTTCTCTTACAATCATTAGCAAGGCATCCATTTTATAACTGACTATAGATACATACATTTTTATACATATAATTTATATGAAGTGTAAATTAAACAGCCACTCTCACAAGTAAACATAAAATTACTGGCTAGCTACACTAGCCCTTCCTTCTGATGGCTCAATAAAGCACTAATTGCACTCCAGTAGCAGAACTGCACTTTCTCCAAGGAGTTTCACAAGGACATCCTGAAGCGTTTATGGACACTACTTGCCCATAAACTTCAACACTGCACAGATTTTCCAGATAGGAACAGTTGTCCTTTCCCCAGCCTGAAGAAGAGCTACCCCAAACACACCAGCAGACTGTTAACTCTGAAACTTAACAACGTCATGTGCAATGTAAACATCTGAATACTTCTGCTAAACTGAAGAACAATGAGGCAATTTGCAGTATTCCACTGCTCTGCATTTCAGCAGAAATATTCCAACAATATGCTAAGTGTGCCCAAAACAGCTCCTGAAATATAGGATCCCAGCCCCCAGCTTTCACAGAAGCCACAGGCCTTGCTGTACGTTTAGGTACAGCTCCTCACAAACACACAGGACCTTACTGAAGGCTCACTGTGGAGAACGTTTCCATGCTTTGCACGTGATCTGTCACAGCTCTCAGGAACCCTCCACAGACAATCCCCAGCCCAGTTGTGCGCAAGGCTGACTCAGCTACAGGAACAAACATGTGAGAGCAAGCCAAATGCCTCAGACAGCTCACTCCTCATGCAGATCCCTCTGCAGATGCAGGGCTGGCGTTCAGTTCATCTCCACAAACGGTTTTGCCAGCCTCCTGCAGCCCTGTCAGCTGGGGAGCCCCTGGGGGCTGCTCACCTGAAACTCATAATTTACCACATCACCTTCACCATCCAACCACTGCTCCTTTGCTTCCCTTTAAAAGCAATTTGAGATTTTATAAGTGATAAAAAATGTTTCCTCAGAGCTGGACAACATTATTAGTCCCACAGTACTTTAACTGTGACACAGTCAATTCTCAGAGCGCTCCAGTGCAGGCTCTGCAGAAGGAAGGCCCAGAGCTCAGAGGGAAAGAGCTTTAAACACAAACACAGCCCAAGCTGCCCAAAACAGAAAACGTGTATCTCTGCCAAAGAAAACACAGATACAGGCTACAAATTTTACTCTGGACTTGAGGGAATAAAACCCAGTGCAAGGTTTTGCTTTTGGACCTCAGGATCAGCTAAATGCAAAATTAAGCCTTTATGGTCGTTACAAGGAAAAAGAACATGAACCTACACCACACAATGTTTTTTTCCATGTGGTGGGGACAAAGCGTGAACATTTGCATGCCAAGATCACAGAAACCATAAGCAGAGCACAATGCTTCCCTCTCCAATACATGACATTCCCTGCTGCACTGCTAGTAACTGGATGCTCTGATGGCACCCACCAACAGAAAGCTTTCTAAGATTTGTAGGTGAAAGGAGCATTAAACCACCAGAGGAAGAGCCTAGAAGCTCAGTACCTTGTGTCTCCTCCCATAACTTTTGTTGCTGTCAACAAGGCTGACTTTTACTACAGTAGCCCCAGTGGTGGCTGTGACTCCCAGCAGCAGTTTGCACCCCTCCAAGTGATAGAGGAGGAATGGCATGTGGGAGCAAAGACAGCACAGACAAACAAACACAGCCTACTATTTCAGAGGAGCAACTGTTTCTACAGGAAAGTCCCTTGTGCTTTCCACCCTGACAAAGCCATCCAAGGGACAGCTGCACGTGCAAAGCCACCCATGGGCACAGAAGCTCAGCCCCAGATTTGCACCATTCCAGGGCCGGGGACACCCACGGCTTGCTCTCACATCAGATTACATGCTGGGAGCAAGCCGGCAGCCAGAAATACCACCATACGCGTCTCCCCAGGCTGGCATGAAACACACCGTGCTGTGGCGAGCTTGGATGCAAAAAGGGCAAGGAAGGTTTTGTGCTGCATCCCTCCTCCTGTAGGACACACGTGCGTCCTCCAGGGATGCCTCTCAGCCTCATTTTCCAGAGAAACGACTGGAGGCACTGATTTTTGAGGCGCTTGGACCCCAGGACCACCCAGGATTACAGCACCCCTCACAAGAAAACCGCTGGTGTGTGAGCTCTCAGGTGCCAGGCACAGACCTGCAGCCGGGCTGGAGAGCACAAACACCCTACGATCCCACGGCCACCGAGGCCACGCACACTGCCACCTGGCCCAAAGGGAAGCTTTGGGTCCAAATCCTCATCCTGCTGTGGGTGCCACCGCCACCCACCCATCACCTTAGCACCCAGCTACAGGCAAGGGCTAGGGCAGGGCAGGTGTTGGGGTGGATGCAGTGCCACGGGGGGGGGGGGGGCAGGGACAGCAGGGAGGGCAAGCAGCAGGCGGAGGCTGGCCTAACCACCACCCGGCCCCAAACGCTGCCCACGGGAGCCAGGCTCCATTAGGGACACAAAACACCCTCGCACACACACCACCCCCGCGGCGGGAGCCGGCAGGGCCCCAGGGACCGCGATCCCTCCCCGAGGGCCCTGCAGGTGGCGGCGGGGCCTCCCCCGAGGCCCTGCTCGGCCCCGCGCCCCTTCCCCCGGGGCCAGGCCCCTGCCTTACCGTAGGTGCTGCGGCGGGACAGAGGGCGCCGCCCAGCCGCAGGCAGGCAGGCGGCCGGCTCGGCACAGCTCCGGGAGGCAGCCGGGCCCCGCCTCCCGCCCCTCGCCCCGCCCGGCCCGGCCCCGCCGGCCCTGCCGGGAGTTGTAGTCTGGGAGTTGCCGGCCTGGCGGCGGTGGGCCCCGGCCCACCTCGGGGAAATTCCCCCAGGGCCAGCAGGAGGACCCTAAAGCCAGGAATGATGCACAGCCTTGCTCCGATTTGGGCGTTAAATCGGATTTAAAAGGCCTCCTCCCCCCCCCCGCCGTGCTGTATTTTTGGCTGGGTGGTTGCCATGACAACCTTGTGCATACCCGAGGGCAGCTGGAAGTGGGGAGCACGGTGTTGGTTTAGCACCAGGTTTCTGCTTTCAGTCTCTCTTCAGCAAGGGAAGCATCCTGGAATTGCGTGGTTTTATCCATGGCCCTACTGGGGTTTCATTATTAATCCAGCAGCATGGGAGCTGGGCTGAGGAGAGGCAAAGCCTACTCTGCCCTCCTGCTACTGAGCATGTCTTGAAATTGGGATTGGGGTTTTAAACCTGAACCTGATAACAGCTTGTCTCACCTCATTATTGAGAACATGTTGCCCTCATTTGGGAACATGGCTCGTAGGAGTGACACTCTCCCCATGAACGTGCTGATGTGCATCCAGCATCACAAGGGCTGCGGGACTGTCCCATCCCATCCCATGTCAGGGCTCATCCCGCTCCCCTCCAGCCCCTCAGATGTTCACACTCGGCCTCACCTCCCTGTCTGCTTCTGGGCTAGCAGCATGGACAGGAGGGAAGCTGGGAGGGGAAGGGGCTCCCTGTTAAAGGAAAAAAGAGTTGTGAAAAGCCAGAGGTGGGAGAGGGAATTGAAACATCCTTCTGTCAAAGGAAAGATGCTGCGGATGCTGTTCTGGGTACCATATGCCAGGTAATAACACAAGATGATTCAGTGATTGGGAAACTAAACTGGCTCTTCATTAAAAGCATGTATTTAGGGATGTACAGAGGTGTCAGGGGAGTTTCTCAATCGCCATAACACAGACAACCGAGCTGGCTGGCTCCTGCAGCTGCCAAGCATCCCTGAGACACTGGGCCCTGCACGGGCAGGCCCTTGTCCTGCTGGGGCTGCTCCCAGGGCAGGGCCAAGCACCCGGGTAGGCTGCCAGGAGCCTCTCTCAGCTCTCTGCAAATTCAGCACGAACCAGCGGATCCCAGCAGCGCTGGGAAATTGAGATTTTTGTCACAGGAATTCAGCTGGGCTGTGGCACCAGGCCCAGCCCGCTCAGACCGCTCCAGAGCCCCGAGCCATGTGAGTGCTGCAGTTTGGGTAACAGGTCGAGGGCTGAAGGCTGCCTGTGGGAAAGGAATTCGCAGGTGGCTTTGCCCTGCTTCCCACGTCCTTGTATTAGAGATAATGAGGAAACAAGCTAGAGACAAGTGCATGGAGAAGCTAGACCAATTATAAGTTTTTATCGGCGTGTGCTGTAGTTAGTTGCCTATTGTTGTGGTTTAACCTGGCTGGCAGCTAAACACCACACAGCCGTTCGCTCACCCTCCCCCCTCCCGCTCTGGGATGGGGGAGAGAAACGGCAAAGTGAAGCCTCTGAGTTGAGATAAAGACAGTTTATTAAGATAGAAAACAGTAATGATAATAATAATAATATGTACAAACAAGTGATGCACAATGCAATTGCTCACCACCCGCTGACTGATGCCCAGCCCAACCCCGAGCAGCCGGCCCCCCCAGCCCGGCTAGCCACCCCTATATATTGTTTAGCATGACGTCAGATGGTATGGAATACCCCTTTGGCCAGTTTGGGTCAGCTGTCCTGGGTTTGTCCCCTCCCAGCTTTTGCTGCACCCCCAGCCTGCCCGCTGGCAGGACAGAGCGAGGAGCTGAAAAGTCCTTGGCTTAGTGTAAGCATTGCTCTCCAGCAATTAAAACATCAGCATGTTATCAGCACTCTTCTCATCCTAATCCAAAACATAGCAACCTACCAGCTACTAGGAGGAAAAATAACTGTCCTAACTGAAACCAGG
>NW_023304249.1:623-19352 GCF_011077185.1 Oxyura jamaicensis | reverse complement strand
CTCACCAACATGACAGGACAAGAAGCGATGTGCCTGTCCCTGGCTAGTGCTAACGACCCCTTTACGACATGTCTGGTGGGGATCCTGGCAGATAACAAAGACTGGACTGTCTACTTGCTGCGAGCGCCCCTAGAGCCACAAGAATTAGATATCCTGGGAAGTGTAACAGCCACATCATGTGTAAGGTTCAATTACATGGGCAAAAACCAAACCATGAAACAAATTGTCAATGTCACACCTGCTCCTTATTGCGATGCATCTCTTTGGTGTAATTATACAAAACCATAATAGCATCGTTCCTTGTGCCAGGAGCAGCTCTGCTCGGCTGTGGGATCGACTGTGGAACGGACGCCCCTAGGTGCACCCCGAGCATTTTCCTCGGAGGGGTCTCCACTCTGAGCCGCTCACCACAGGAGTAGACAAGGGCCTCCTGAAGCTGCGGACAAATTATCTTAAGTGATATTTTCTTGTGGTATGAATGAAAAGTGAAAGAGGCCTCTTTGCGTGAGTGTGTGATTGTGCTGTGTGAGTGAAAAGTAGCATCACGGTGAAGCACCATCCCTAGTGCTTAGTGACTTGTTGATTGATGTAGATTCTAGTAGGCACGCTACTTTACAGTCATAATTTGTATGTGATTTTCACCCTGTTGCTTATTGTAATGTTTGCAGTGCTTGATAGAAAAATATATAGAAAGCATTTGGTTGATTGTAAATAAAAAGGGGGAATTGTGGGAAAGGAATTCGCAGGTGGCTTTGTGCTGCTTCCCACGTCCTTGTATTAGAGATAATGAGGAAACAAGCTAGAGACAAGTGCATGGAGAAGCTAGACCAATTATGAGTTGTTATCGGCGCGTGCTGTAGTTAGTTGCCTATATATACTCTGTGAGAACCTGCAATAGAGGAGGACGATTATACTCGCATCGAGGTTGCATCGTTACTCCGGTCTGTTTCCCTTTCCAACAACAGCTGCCCCCAGCACCGAGGAGAGGCTGGCTGCCTGAGCTGAAGCTCCCGAGGGGAGCACAGTGCTGGTGCAGCTGCTGCAAGGGAAAGAGCAGCTGGGGACACAGAAATATTTAAGAGCAAAAACTATGACACCAAAAAGATGCCATGCCAAACTCTGCTCTCTCACCCTGACAACAACCTTTAAAATTGCTCAGCAGGGATGGGAACCTGCTGCTTCCGAGGGGAAGTATGGAGTATTTACAAAATACCTTGATGGTAGCCGTGATGTGCTGGTAGACTGGCCCTTCCTTCACTAGCTTTGAGAAAACATTGACTTCAGAATGTAGCTGGAGGCAAAATTCAGCATCCTGCGTTCTGCTCAAATTATAGGGCCCCTGTGTGGAAAGCTCAGTTATAAAAACAGATAGGCATGGCAAAAAGAGAAGAAGGGGGTTCCTTTGTTCTTCCCCAAGTACTTGGGGCATACGTGGGCAATCTCCAGGGATGCAGACACAGAGGTGCCCTCAGCAGGTCCCCGAGAAGTGACCAGCCAAGTGCTCCCGCAGCTGTCAAGTGCTCAGACTCTCCATCGGAGGCTCCTGCAGGAAAGGAAACCCTTAAGCAGTTGGGTCCACAACCCCACTCCGTAGTCAGAGAGAGCATTATTCCGCTTGGGGTGCAGTCGAGTTGCAAGCAAATAGACCTCCTTTAAAAAAACAAATAATGGACCTGCTGTGGGAGCAAGGAGACAGACAAGGTCTTTATTCTTCCTCCTAGGCGCAGAGCTGCTGAGCCATCTGTCTGTCCCTCCGAGGCTGGGACCATTTTACACGGGGCTCTGGCATTTCCTCTGCTGACCCCCAGTGCAAATCCTTTGGGATGAGATGGCCTCACTGCCAAGATGGGGGGAAACTGAAGCAAAGTGGTGATGGGACTTGCACGTGGCCAGCACAGAGCTGCCAGGGGCCAGCACAGAGCTGCCAGGACTCCCTCCTGTGTCTAAGTCAGATTTTGGGGCAGGGCACCCACTGGCTGAGAAATGCTTTGCTGCAGCAAGAGGAGGAGCTGGTCTGGAGGTGCCAAGAGCAGGGACAGACCCCCCCACACACACTTCCCAGTTATTTTTATGTTGTGCTTTAACCCAGCTGGCAGCTAAACACCACACAGCCGTTCACTCACCCTCCCCCCTCCCTCTCTGGGATGGGGGAGAGAAATTAGAAAAAACTGAAACCTATGGGTTGAGATAAAGACAGTTTATTAAGATAGAAATAATAATAATAATAATAATATGTACAAACAAGTGATGCACAATGCAATTGCTCACCACCCGCTGACTGATGCCCAGCCCAACCCCGAGCAGCCGGCCCCCCCAGCCCGGCTAGCCACCCCTATATATTGTTTAGCATGACGTCAGATGGTATGGAATACCCCTTTGGCCAGTTTGGGTCAGCTGTCCTGGGTCTGTCCCCTCCCAGCTCCTGCTGCACCCCCAGCCTGCCTGCTGGCAGGACAGAGCGAGGAGCTGAGAAGTCCTTGGCTTGGTGTAAGCAGTGCTCTGCAACAATTAAAACATCAGCATGTTATCAGCACTCTTCTCATCCTAATCCAAAACATAACACCCTACCAGCTACTAGGAGGAAAAATAAATCTGTCCTAACTGAAACCAGGACATTTTAGAAGGACATTTGTAGGCAGCACAGTGATCAGTGCCAAGGCTGTGCTCAAGTCAATGCCAAATTCACTGGGACTCAATGGAGGTCTGAGACGGGATGGGGTAGGACACCCAAGGAGATATTTCTTTCATTTTCTCTTCCTTCCCTTTGTGGGAAAAGCAGGAGCAAAGGCAGCTCACCTGGTGCCCATCAATTCCCTCTGCGTTTTGGTCCCAGGAGCCCAGCAGCTGTCCCTGGGCTGGGTGGCTCATTGTGCAGCCCCAGCACGCGCCATCACCTGCTGTGACATTGCCTCTTCCCCCTTTTCTGTGATGGCAGGGGTGACATCCATCCCTGCTTCCCTTCTAAATCCCTTGTCCCAGTCCCTCCCAATCTAACCAGTTCCTTCAGGCTCTCCAGGCTGCCAGAGACAAGGTGTGAGACAGAGTGTTTGGATTTTCTCCTTGACCTCCCATGTCGCTGAAGGTAATAGCCCTCCTGGTATTTCTCATAACTCAGCTGCATAATAGGGCTACCTGGACATAATTCATGACTTTCCCATCCTGATTTAATTTGCAGCTACATCTTGGGATTAAAGAGGCCATAGAAATGCAAAGCATGATTAATACAGGTAAGAACAAATTACTGCTTTAAAGGACTGCCACTCTGACTGCCTCGAGGAAATGCATGGGCATTTGCAAAGGTCAGGATGTTTGGAGGAGGAGATGTTGTGGGGAGCAGAGGTGGGTGGTGAAAGCTCTCCTTCCACACCAGACAGGGCTGGCCTCCTCAGATGCCTCCTCAGGCTGACAGAGAGCATCCCTGGCAGCAGCATCCATAACTCCAGCTCTGCTGGCAGGAGGATTCGGTTCAGTCACCAACAACAGACCAGCTCTCTGCTCAGCTGGCACACAGCAGGCGCAGTGTGGCTGTGCTGCAGGGTGCTGCTCCGTGCCACCTTCCACCAGCACAATCTCACGCAGCACCCCTGGAAATGCACCTCTCTTCCCCTGCTTGCAGATGCAACTTTTTTTCCACAATCCCTTATTGTGGCCATTAATTGCATCAGAGGATGGCAATGCTGCTCGGAAGGGAGGAGGCACAAAGGCTGACAGTGGGGAGGGGATTGTGAATCTGCAGGCTGGGAGAAGGGAATTTCACCCCCCTTGGGTTGAAAAAAGCCTCCAGTCGGGGCACTGGGTGCAGGATACAGCCTCACAGGGTGCAGGATACGGCCACGCAGGGTGAAGGACTGCAGCAGCACTGCCGGAGGAGTGCAGCCATTGGGATGGATGACACAGCAGTGCTCTGCACAAAGGACGGGTGGTTTGGTTTGGTTTGGCTTGGCAATGCCGAGCCTTTTCATCACTCCGTATCGCATTACCCACAGGCAACTTTATTGACACCGGTGCCTTTAAGCAAACTACAGCCCCGACAGGCTACCTGAATGAAGTAGCAGAGAGAGGGCGTTGCAGCCTGTGCCTCATCTCCTTTAAGGTTCTTGCCTCATCAGTGCCTTTAAGCAAACTACAGCCCCGACAGGCTACCTGAATGAAGTAGCAGAAAGAGGGCGTTGCAGCCTGTGCCTCATCTCCTTTAAGGTTCTTGCCTCGCCCTGAGTTCCTCCAGGCGCTGGTGGGGAGGAGCAAGGGGGCAGAGTGATGCTCTCTGGTTTGCCCATCCCCACCAAAGAGGCTTTTCCCCAGGCTCTCACCACACACCCACTCACACCAGCATCCCAGCCTCATGCTTCTCCGGTTCCTGGGAGCCCACATCCTCCCAGTCCCCTTCTTGCACCCTCTATTATCTCCCCTACATCTTCTAACCGTACTTTTCCTGACCCTGACACACCTGCAGGTGCAGAGGTCCCCCCTTCGCCCCAAATCCCCTCTCTTCTCCACCTTCCAAGCTGCCATGTACAGGAAGGCAGATGGGCAGCAAGCAGCACTCTTGCACCATTCGGGAGGGGCAAGCGTGGAAAATTGGCATGGTTTTGTCAAATAAATAAATTCTATATGTTACATGCAAGGGGGAACCTCTCCATCTGGCTTCACGGTGGAGGAATGATTTACCAGGGAGCTGTGGAGTTCAGCCGGAGCACCCCAGGGTTATGCTTTGCCCTGATTTTCTCACCGCTCACACTGAGTACATCCATGCCATCAGATGACAGTCCTCCACCGCAGAATGAAACCTTACTCCAGAGAAGGTTTCCACATGCTGGCAGGTCAGGCTGAGCAATGAAAAGAGCCCAGGATGCATCCTTGTTCTGCTAATAAAACAAACAAGCTTATCTTCACATGGGCTTTACTTCTTATCGCACCGCTTTGGTGAAAGTATGCCAGTGGGGTCAGCGGGGCCAAGGGCTGGGGACTTGGTCTCCCTTCCCCAGCAGCAGACTGTGGTTTTGGCAAACTGGTACCCCAGTACAGACCCCTCTGCCTCCCAGTAAGGTGAGTGGGAGGGAAGGGAAATGCCATTGCTGCCTGCTCACTGCAAAACCTCTTAGAAGGAAAGGGTTTGACACATTCCTGCTTTAATAGGGGGAAAGGAGATAACAGTATCAGCCCACAAGCATGCCAGGCATATGACATTTATTATTGTATTTTATGAATCAGAGTGGTGCACATTTATACTTACTGTGCCTGGATGTTATTGCTGCATTCATTGAACCCACAGAAATCTATACCTGCATATATACACACTGTGAATAGCCTCCTGTGTACACACAGGATACCATATGCACACGAGGTGGAAATTTACAGCTGCCAAATAACCAAAAAGTTCTCTGCCTGCCTCTGCTACCACATCGTACATGAGCTGGCTGGGGGCAGCCCGCTGCTCTGGGGGAGGCAATTCCCCTTGTTTCAGAAACGTCAGCAAAATCTGGGAAGATGCTGAGTCCATCTCCCCTTGGGAGTGCCATGGGGCTGGATGCCCAAATGCTTGGCTCCTGAGAATAAATATCGGTGGGTCTCTGGAGCTGGGCTGGGGATGAGCAGGCACACCCCTCGCACCAGCACCTATTCCAGTGTCCCCTCTTCTTCCACTGCTGAAATAAAATGTTTAACTTCATTGCTAATCTACCCTAATTAAAAAGGGCTAGCAGCACAATTAAGTGCACTACACAGAGAACCTGCTTTCTTGAAAAGAAAGTAATCATGAAAGACCTGCTTTTGGACTCCAGATAATATGATTTCCAGCAGATAATGTTTAATTTCTGTGTAATAAACCCATGTTCCCCAGCTGGGCTTCATTCACACAGGCTGAAGTACAGACAGACGTGGTAGCAGTGGACTCAAACTTTGGTTAGCAACTTTCAGGTGCTGGAGCAGAGAAGAACCTTGTTGATGAAAAGTCCATTATGTTTGCCTTCTGACTTCCTAATTTCTTGTTAAAGGAGTCATAGCACACCTGCATTTTGCATGGTGGCTATGTTAAGACCACTGCTCCTTTCTCCTGTGATGCAGTTGCGTTTCAATGCCAGAGGAAACTGCTCTCCTGATAAACCACAGGTCCACTCTGCTAAAGCTGCCAGGTTTTGCCATCCCAGACACCCAGTTCTCAACTTTCTGGAGTGCTCACCTTCAGGACAGAGGGAGAGAAATGCAGCAAGGCTCTTCTAGCCTTTTTGGGAAGCACAGTATCACAGACCCAGGCACTTCTTCTGAAACAAACAAACAAAAAAAACCCATGAGATTTTAGGTTCTCCTTCCCACCTGTCCAATCTCTGAGCATATATGGGGCACTCAGCAATCACAGCAGGTAAAATTCTTTCTTAATGACACATTTGATCCATTTCTGGATTCCAGCAAGTGGTAAGGAAAGGCACCAGATGTTGCCAGGGCCATGCTGCAAATCACAGGAGAGCAAGCTGATGGGAAATGATGCCTCCAGTTGTAAAGAAGAAAAGCCTGGCCACTGGCGGAGCGGTTTCCTTTCCTCCTTGGCCTGCCTGGGTTTGTAGTAGGGTTGCACCTCAATGGCTACGCTCTACAATGCAGAGCAGCTGGTGTAAAATGCACCGACTGCTGTGGTTTTTGAATTCTGCTAAATACTTCTAAAAATGCCACGTGGAGTTCCAACTTCCCTAAACCCTGCTCACACTGCAAGTCCTGAAGGAAGAGGATGGCCAAAGCAATCAGCACATCACCAGTTTCAGTTTCACCATCATCAGTACAGTCAAGATGCTGAAAATCATCTTTCCTGTTATAAGAGAAGACAGAATAATCTCATGCTATTAAAACAGGTGTCTGAGCACACCAGAAACCATGGAAACATCAGAAAGTCATATCTAATTAATGTTACAGCATCCAGCAAGCGGAGATGTGGGATGCTACGAGACACCCACAAGCATCCTCTGCTGTCTGCCTGCCACGAAGCTCACTGCCCCTGTGACCTTGGCGAGCTTTAGGATTTGGGATACACAAAGTCAGCTGAATCCTTTCACATCCCAAGCGTCTGGACCCCCGGCTGGGTTAACAACAGCACCATTGCACAGCTGCTTCAAAACGCTTCACAGTCAGTCATGCCCCAAAGCCAGGGTTTAATGTTTACCCTGCAGGCTGGGGGGGACAGAAAATCAGGAAATGGGAAATAGAGACAATAAGCTTCGATATTCAGCTCCTTAACATTTACTGGTTAGGGTGGGGAAGAAGCATTTTTTCTTTAAGTGAAAATGAAAACTCCACGGATCTCCATGAGTTTGTTCTTGTGCAGAAGCTGTCATTAAAATGCAATAAAACATAGAATTAATATATCTATATATGAGATAATATTTAATGAAAATACTAAATGTAAGAAAAAAAGTTCACCAAGCAAAGTGACACATTCAGGACAGGTTGTCTTTAACTGAACTGAACGATCACATCTATGATCACATCCTCTAGGAATTTGGAGCAAGCAGATCCCATGTTCAACCCTCCCTCCAGTCTTTGATATAAACAGGATGACTCGCTGCCCCATGTTCGCTGCTCACATGGTGTCCTGCTCCGGGAAGTCCCCGGGCTGCGCTGGCTGAGCTAGAGGCAGGGGCATGCTCTTGCTGCCCATCACTGCTGCAGACCTGTTTCTGTGTGCACTGAGCCCCGAGAAGTGACAGCAGCATGCAGCTCATGCTGCTAAAGGAGGTGAATGGATGTGGAGCTGAATAGCTAGCTCCCACCTGGAGCAGATGTTTTCAGAAACATCTTAAAATACAACGTTCTTGGTGTCATGGGGTCGGCTGTCACACTGCCACCACTGTCTTGGCAGAGCTTGATGCAGGTCCTGAGAAATAAAAATTGCTACAGGCAAGCCCCACGCTGCCCAACCCAGCATCATGGCACTGCACTAGCACAGCCACATGCACGCTTGCCCTCTCTGTTTAGGGCAAACCTGAAGATGCACTGATCCTGCTGCAGGATCCTGCTGCAGGAGCACATTTGGCACTGCCACCACACGAGTGGTGCCTTTGGGCAGCACACACCTGCGTTTGTATGCCTCAGGTCATCTCCAGGTTTTGACACCACAATGCATGCCCCAAGACCCCAGGACTGAAAGACAAGCCTCGCTTTTTAACAAGTTTGGCGATTTTGGGGTGAGGTGGTCAGGAAGGTTTGGGGTCCCAGGGCTGCCTGGGGAGCCGGGGGGTGAGCAGAGCTGGCACACGGCCTTACCCCACACGCAGCATTTGTAAGGGGCTGGAAAGAGGTCTGCATGCGCTGCTTCTGCACCCTGCTGCTCCCCATCCCAAGCTCCTGCATCCCAGCAGCCCCCCAAAAGCCCCGCTCCCCCCATCCCCATCCCATGCCCCGACAGCGGCTGCACGCAGTGCTGAGGCGTCACCTGGTGGCTGCGGGGGCTGCCTGCACCTCCAGCACTCTTACTGGGCTAGGATGCAGTCCTGCCTGCACCCCCTGCACAGCTGGCTGTACCCCTTGCTCCCCCCCCCCCAGCCTGCACCACCGGGCTGTTTGCCCCTCTGCGCCCTTGCCTGCACTCAGCAGGAGCGACAGCAGCAACTCTGCTCTGGGGAAAAGTTTGGGAAAGGAAATGGTGTGAAGAGAAAAGCACCAGGAGTGTGCTTTTCTCAACCTCCTAACTGCCTTCATGCCTTTTTCGGAGGTTAGAGGTGACAACAACCCACCTCTCCAGCCCAAGCACCAGCAGCACATGAGGAAGGTGTTTAATTCCCTGCAGGGATGCAAGCATAGATCTGCCCTGAGCCTGGTGCCTGCCTGGCTGAGACAGAGGGTGGTGAAGCTCTGGGCAGTGCAGCAAGCTCTGCTGGGCCAGATCCCACTGTTACAGCCCCACGTTCTGGACCAGGGGATGGAGACTGCTTGGGGAGATGATGCCAGGAGCAGCACAGCGAGGGCTGGCCCTGCTCTCAGCAGCCAGGAATTGCAGGGCTCATTTGGATGCAGCTCCCGAGCCACTTTCTTCTGATCACCTGCAAGTGCAGCCCAGTGCCTTCTTGCAGGCAGGGCTGGGGATGGAAAGGCAGAGGCACCCTGCAGGATAGTTTGGAGTTTGTTTTAGCTTGCTGCTTGACCTTCTGTGGATGCCATCCAGCTCGTTCCAAGCACTGGCAATATTAAAGTAAAGAACTGCCATAAAGCAGAGACATAGACACAGGGGTAAAGAGGGGAGGGTCTGGGGGCAGACGGGAAGGACCTGCATGCACAGGGGAAAGCCCCAGGCTCTACACACCACAGAGACCCATTGTGGTTTCTTCCCCCAAAAGTCTGGTTTCATGAGCCTGCTGGTGGAGGGGTCTAGCTGCCCCCGCTCCCTTTGCTCCATCCCGTCCCTGGAGGCAGAACTGGCCTCGACCCGTTGTGTTGATTTTACTCGAGTGGGCAGCCGAGCTTCACCATAATCACTCTTTCACTCCTCCCCTCCTCAAAGAGGAAGGGGGAGAAAAGACAACACAAAGAGCTCGAGGTTTGAGATGAGAATGATTTAATTAAAGGGAAAGGGAATGGGGAGAAAAAGAAACAAAAGAAACAACAAGGCCGCGCGGAAGCTGAGAGAGAAAGGAAAAAGTTACCCTCTACTTCCCATCAACAAGCGATGTTTGGCCATGTCCTGGGAAGCAGGGCCTCAAAACGCGTACCGGTTGTTCAGGAGGGGCCCCTCCCCCACGAGAGGCCCCCTTTTATTGCTCAGTGTGACATCAGGTGTTATGGAATATCCCTTTGGTTGGTTTAGGTCAGCTGCCCTGGTGATGTCCCCTCCCCATCAATTGCCCACCCCCAGCCTGCTGGCTCTTGGGGGCCTGGAAGGAGTTCTGATGTTGTGCCAGCACTATGCAGCAATAGACACAACACTGGAGTGATACCAGTGCTGTTCCAGCTACGAGTGCAGAGCACAGCACTGTGTGGGCTGCTGCAGGGAAAGGTGACTCCATCCCAGACAGACCCAACACACCCGTGCAGCCACAGCACAGACTGAGCCTCTCTCAAGGCCCGGGAACCCTGAGCGAGCAGAAGGTAGCCCTGCACAAAGGTTTAAGGTCCCTCCAAAACAGTTCCGGCAGCCTGTGATTGCGCGGCCGGCCGCGGAGGGGTGCCAGAGACTGCCGGCTGCAGCTCGCCTCCCTGCGGCCCGGGACAGCCCCCAGCCTCCCCTTCCGCAGCCTTTCTTTTCACAACCTCTCCTTCCTCAGCCTCTCTGTCCGCAGCTTCTCCCAGCGGCTCCCAGCAGCAGCTCCGTGCTGGGTGCTGCTGGCCTCGCTCCTGGCCCTTTGGAGCCTCCCTGTTGTGCTGCCAGCAGGTACCTGCAGCACGGTGGGTACAAAGGCCTCTTGGAGCAACCTGGGGTTCTGGGGAGATCCTCAGACACCAACTCCAGCCTTTAGGGAGGCCTGAGGAAGAAAAGAGCTTCTTTTTCCCTTTCCCTTTTCACCCCATAAGGAGTTAAAAACCTCACATCATTCCCCATGTGAAATGTGTTTATTTGATTCGTGTCAGTATGGAACAATGCTAGGGCCGCATGATGAAATATAAGCTCCTATTTAAGAAAAACAGAGTGATTAGTGTACATAGTTCTTGTATCATGCAAAGGAACGATCCAGCAATTTGTGTAAATAGAGGGTTTGAAGGGCGAACATTGAGACTCTAGTCTGGGAGATAAGAGGACCAAGGAGTTTTTTAGGAAACTGCAGACTTTTGCATGGGACGCTGCACAAGCCTCTGATAACCAGCAAAGAGATCCACCAAATAAGGAGAAAGGGGGAGTTGAAGGACAACCGACCGAAGGACAAAGCCTGGGAGGAAGACTACGAGCCTTCAGCACAAGAGACCCCCAGAAGGACCACCAGAGACTGATACGCATGCGTCCAGAGAGGGTTTGGATTCTGGGAACTAATTATAATAACCCCGCCTTTTCTAGGAATAGTGATGAATATGTATTAGTCTAGGAGCATAAAAATCAGCCACCTGATGTAACAGGTGTGCATCCTGGTAGAGCAGAGACTCCCGGTGCACCCAGCGCTGTTTGCTTGCCTCTATTCACTTAATAAATCACAAAAATCCTATTTGGGACTTAATCATTTATCACACCCATAAAGGAAGAGCAAAGTAGTCTCTGGTTTTATAGTATGCATGATAACCATAGGCTGGCAATGCCCCAGCTGCAGGCATGGTGCGATTTTTGCACCTGAGAAAGCCACTTGCCTTCCCTTCTGCTTCATTTCACCTGGAAGAGGAAGAACACCTCTCCTGGGGCACATTTATTTACACACACTGATTTTAATGGTATGCCCAGTTCCTGAGCAGAGGCATTGCAAAAGGTACCTCACAAAGGAAAGGACGAGCAGAGTCAGGTGAAGGAGCTGAGCAAAGGGGAGTGCAGCTGGGTGAAGAAGGAGGGCTCGTGTGGGGGCAAAGACCTGCTTTATAGGATAAGTATGCATCTACAAATCATGGAACTGCTGCCAGTACCTTGACCTCTGCTGTTAATGACAAGGTGGGATCTGCAGGCAATTAAATAAGGAGCCAGGCTGAAGCGCTGCCAAATCTCACAGATTTATCATAAATCACACACCAACGTTACTTAGGGCCCTGCTCCAAGCATCACATCTCCTCCTCCTTTTGGAAATCCCCCCTTCTCCGAGCAGCAGCTCGGTGCTGGCGCTCCTACAAGGGGAGGGGAGATGTGGGGAGAGACCTGGAAAATATGAACCGAGCTTACCCTGGCAGTTCAGCAGACCCAGAAAGGAAAGGAGCCTTGGAGAGCCGGGGAAAGGGGGCTGACTCATGGGGTTTGAATGCTTGGGGCTGGCAGCGCTGCCTATGGCATTTCTGTTCGAGTCCAGCCCATGAAATCCTGGAGGTTTTGTAAGACACTGTTAGATAGTTTCTAGACCAAAACTGCTTCAGCTTGAAGAGCCTGCCCAGCCTTGCTCTGGCTGTGGCTTGTGACACCAACCCGCAACCTCTGTCCGGGGACCAAGTCAAAGGGATTTCTGAAGGCAACATAAGCAAAACAGCCTTCGAGCTTTGATTCACTTTGCAGACACTGTGACCAGGAAATTTTAGGGGAGCTGCACAGCCAGGAGAGCTGAAAAACACATCTCTGCGGTGACTGCTCCTCCCAGAGCACTATTTGATGATGGCTGTCCCCCGAAGGGACATCTCTGCTGCTACACCCGTCCCCAGCTGCCAGCAGGGACCCCGACCAGCATTTTGGGCACAGTCCGACCTGGGGACAAAGCCACAGCAAGTCTGCATCCAACGAGCAACTTGTCACTCCAGGACCAGGGCAGGAAGAGGCAGTCTCCTCTGCCTGGACCAGGAGGTGTGCAGGAGTGGGATGCCACCACCCCAGCCAGGGTGGCACCCATGTCCCCATGGCCAGGCTCTGGCTCACTTGCAGGGCATAGTGGCAAGGCTGGAGCTATGCCAGGACCCTGAGTGCCGGGTTTGGAGATCCCCACGTGTGCTCCTGAGGTCTGATACCCCAGCTGGGACCCTCAGTAGGAGCTGGAGGCACCGTCAGAGGGAGCAAGAGGAGCTGGGGAGAAACTACTGAGCACAGACTGCCTATCTGCATAGAGGATGGCTCCAGGCCAGCCGATTCGGTCTGGAGATGCAGATCTCCTAATGCCACCGAGTTGTTTTGCTGACTGGAGACAGCTAAAAATAAAGGCAAGCAGACAAAACATCGCCTGGTTTACTGACCGGGCACATTGCTCATGTGGGAGACCCAGACTCAGTGGCACAGCTGCCCAGGTGCACACCCCAGGGACTCAGTGCCCCTCTGCCCTTATTGATGTTTGGGGCTTTCCGCTGGCAGCTTTCCCCTCACTGGGGCACCGAACGAGTCCTCCTCTCCCCCCCCCCCAGTGCCTCATTTCCACATAAGGCATAAGTGTATCTGGGACCTTTGGAGCTTTGCCAGACTGAAACATACCTTGTAGCTCTGGGGGGGAGGCAGGCAAAAGATGGAGCTTTATTAAGAGGTGGGTCAGACCCCACAGCCCCTGCCTCGCCACACACCAATAACCACAGAGCAATGGGGTGCTCCCAGCACCCTTCCCAAACCCACATCTGCCAGCCTTAAGAGAGTCTCCTCCCTGGGAGACACCAGCACTGCTCTCGTTCCTCATGAAAGGGAGAGGCAGTGTGCAGGAGCAACCAGCTCCTTTTTCCCCCAGACTTTGCCCTTTGCTGGGACTCGAGGGACCACAGGGCTCCCCAGTGCCTCACTACAGAAGTGGGAAGCTGCCCCAGCCTTAAGGGGCTCCTAAATCCCACTAGAAACTGCTGGGAGTAAAATTTCCACTGGTTTGCCTCTGCTTTTTTTTTGTCTTCCTCCTGCCTCTGTCCCTGCTGCCTCCAACTATGCAACTCCTCTTTATTACTCTCTTTCTGCTCCTCCTGGGTCTCCGCAGCCAGCCGCTGCCGAGCCTCCTTCTCCGGGCTGGGGCTACAATTAAAAGGCCAGGTCTCTTCTGTTTCCCATGGTGAGAGCCACAGAGAGTCACCCTTGCCAGAGGGGGGATTTCAAACCTCCTCTGTGATGTGCCTCACCTCCGCTCCTTGGCCTTGCCTAAACTTTCAGAGCTCTTTCTTGTGGCGAGGAGGAAAGCTGTTCTTAGGATGCATCATCAAGAGACTTGGGTAAATCTGGAATGCAGTCACTGTTTCCAGCAGTGTAGGCTTCCCTGGAGCATTTGGCTGCCTCCTAATGGGAAAATTTTCTGCCAGGATGAATCCCAGGGCCCAAAGCTCTGAGCACTTTCACAAACATTACGCCCGAGTCTACCATCTGAAGCAGGTAGGTAACAATTTTTGTTGTTGTAGGAAAATAAGCAGAGCTACAAAGATCCTGAGCTACACAGCATACCCATAGCAAAACTTTAGATCTCCCAGGCTTCTTGCTTCTGTCTTCCTTTCCCATTTCTTTCTATTCACTGCAGAAATGTCATATGCAGTTGGAATACAGCTCTCATGAAAGATGCTGTGTATAATAACCTTCCTCTGCACACCAGCACTCGCCAATGTGACCTTAGTTAAAATTGGAAGCCATCACAGAGCTTTCTTCTTCACTAATATATTTAGAAGCCTGCACTGAGCCTGGCAGAGCAGCACTAACCTGCACACGCACAGGGTGTCAGTAGAAACGTGCTATGATATATAGCTCAGGAATCACAGGGCTGCAGAGGAGCAGCAGGCATGGAATTGAACTGGGCGTAAGGATCCCAGAGTCTTCTCTGGACCTTGGGGAAAGCTCACTGAGAAGCAATGCCAGGCTGCTGGTCTGGGGTGCTGGCCCAAGGCACAGATGTTGGCTTGGAGGGGCTCTAATGTACTCTGCTGGTGGGAAGGGCTCAAAAACTTGTCCTGAGCTGTACATGCTGATGAAGTGCCCAATAACAGTTAGGAGAGGGACACTTTAGGCTATCAGGTCCCAGGGGAATCCACCTCCAGCAAGACAGCTAAATCCCTGCATCGCCTTCCTCACCCTTGCTCAGGGTAGATGCCATCTAACAAGAAGACAGCTTCTCTCGCCTGCTTCTCCAGCCCCTTCTGGCAGTGCAGGGCTGGACACAGGGGAGTGGGTGCCCCATCCCCTGAAGAAGACCCATCCTACTCACCTCCATCCCTGCTGTTGCAATTGTCATACAAACAGGGACACAAGGAATGGCAGAGACTGGAGGAACAACACCTTGGGCACTGCTCCCTGCCCGCACCACATGGGCAAGGGATGAGGCACAGAGAACTGCATCTCAAATAAAGAAAATAAGAGCTCAGGCATAGCTAAGGAGAGAAGCTTAATGATATCTTATGCTAGCTGAGCAGCAGTAACTGTCCTCACCATGATCTAAGCCCACATCAGCTGCCAGCTATTTCTTCCTGCTAACTAGTGGCCCCTAACCAGAGAGGTATGGGCGTCGAGCTTGCACACAGACATTACAGCTCTGCTGATGAGTGGGATCTCATGCCTCAACAATCGATCCTTTAGACCACTGGGGATATGCAAGGGATAGCAGGGTGCTGTCTCCCTGGAGAACCTCACTGATTCCTGCAAAAACCTGTACCTGTAGTCACTGGTGATGCAATCCTTCATGGATAAGCTTGGAGGACTCTTCCACAAATAGGGCCTGCCTGGGTGATTGGGGATGACCGAGACAAATGAATTTCCAGGCCATATGAAGTAGATTTGCAGAGGGCTTTTTGTAGATAGTGTTTTATCAGTGATGAGAAGGAGAAGCTTGGCCCAGGCTGCATGCAGTTGTGCTGCTGTAGTGACACACATGTGTAAGAGCACAGAGCTCCTCCTCAGTGCTGGTCACACAGCAGGTGCTCAGGGGAAGTGCGGGCTTTTACACTCTGTAGCAGCAATCAAGCTTCAAGAACCACCCCAAAGCTTGAGGTGTTAATTTCCCTTGTCTTTTGGTTCTTTTTCCATGAACACCATCAGTATTACCCCCAAACCCAAACCACTTGGCATGCTACTAGCCTGTTCCTGGCTGTGGCAAAGCAGCCACCCAGCCCTTTCAAGCACCTGGCAATCCATACAATCAGTCCTTACATTGCCAAAGCTCATCTGGTTGCTGCTGTCCACTGGCTGGTTTTCTTTGGGATCCTACTTGCATTTTATCGACATACAACAGAGAACTTCCAGAGGTGTCCGCACCACACAAGGGAGGTCCCTGGCTGAGATCTGCCGGCCTTGCACTAATGCTACATCCAGCTGCAGAGCAGCAGTGCTGGGAAAGTGACATCAGTGATAATGTGCTTTACAATGAGTCATTAATGTGAGAAACACTCTGTAGCCAATAACTTAGGCTCAGGTGAGGATCTCAGTGAAGTAGTAATTTATTTGTGATTGTAATGGCGGGTGCCCCACAAGCAGGAGAGTGCGCCTACTAGTTCCAAAACACAGTTTATATACTTTCTGATGACAGGACCCTCCCCTGTTTCCCCACTGAGTGGGTAATCCAGGTTCACAATCTATTTGATGCTTCACAGACATTTTTTGACCCATTCTATCCAGGCATTCACATCCCCATACCCTATTTCAATCTCAAATGTTTGAACTGCCGCATTTCAAAGAGGGCCTTCTCTTTTTTCTCCTGTTTTCTCCCTGAGTTTCTCCCTTTCCCTGATGGCAATAGAAGATCATTTCCATACAGCTATTCTCAATCTGGCTGTTGGGTTTCTCCCAGTTATTAGTTCTCTCTGCTCAATTGTCATTGGGCATTTAAATCTCCGCAAGCTTAACACCTCACAAACATCAAACATGACAGATTGTAGTACATAACCCTCTGTCACATTCACCTTTTTCGTTTTTTTTTTTTTTTTTTTTTTTTTTTACGGGCTATCCCGTCTTACTATTATCTGGTCATGTCTTTTCCATGTTGCCAATTGACCAAGGCCTTCTCTGAGGCCTACAATCACTAAAAACAAAATTAATAATTGATTTTTCCCTATCATTATTTTTAAACCTTAGGTTTCCTAATAATTATCAATACAAAGAATAAGATGTACACTACTACTATAACAAAACCCCCTTGGGAGCACTTCATTTCGCTATAGGTCTGTCCTTTCTCTCAATCACAAGTCACACTCATTAGTTACCTGTGAAAATAAAGGGTTAGTTTACAATTGTAAGCTTTTATCCTGCTCAGAGTCCACTATGAGATTTTTCTCTTCAATTTCAACTTCCAACAAGTCTTCTGTAGGAACAGCTTCCCAGGTACTAGGGTCGACGGATGCCTTCACTCGAGTGTAGTGAGTCCAATCTTTTTCCGCGGTTCCTATGGCTGTTTCAGTGGTTAGTAGTACTTGGAAGTGTTCTTCACATTCAGGCTGGAGTTGATCCTTTTCCAGGTCCAAATCAGGACCCAATTTCCTGATTGATGGTGGTGAATGGGGAATTCCAAAGGTGGGGTTTGAGCCAGCAACCCACGGGTCCTGAGAGATGACAAACAAGAGGACAACCCCAGAATACAGTTCTTAAGAAAACTCTTTTGTTTCAAATTGCGATATCTCATCCCTTCTTCCCGGATAGGGTAATCCAAACAGCATCTCCTTTCTCGGTGCTGTTTGAACCTGTAGGAGTGCTAAAGCGTGTTACCCAAAGAAGTTAGGTTTCTAACACTAATTTAGTTAATTGCTTCTTTTATGTCTGGTTCATTCGCTCTACCTTCCCAGAAGAGGAGGGGTGCCAGGGGGTGTGAAAATCCCACTCAATCTCTAAGGCCTGCATTAACCCTTGCAGTATTTGTGAAGTGAAATCACTTCCTTGATCAGAATCAAGGTTTTCAACCATCCCATATCTAGGGACTATTTGCTCCAGTGATACCTTAGCCACTGTGTTCGCAGTGGCAGATACCAAGGGGAAAGCTTACACCCATCCAATCATGGGGTCAATTAGGACAAACAAGTACTTAAGTCTCCCTACTTTAGGTAACTCAGTAAAGTCTACCTGTATACTTTGGAAAGGTCGAATCCCTGGTTCCCGTCCCCTTCTAGGTGGGTTACGGATGAGCTTTTTATTTACCTTTTGACATATGGTACATCCTCTGCATATTTGCTTCACTAAAGTGTATATTCCTACACAGACAAACTTTCTTAGCACATCACATGTTGCTTGCACCTCCCAATGACTCTCTTGATGTAAAACAGTTATTATTTGCCTCATTGGTGCTTTATTCAGCATTTCTCTCCCATCAGGGAGTGTCCATTTTCCTTCAGACTTTGTGACTCCTGATTCCTTAAAAAAATCTTTCTCTTAAGACTTCTTAGTTCTTTCTTAGTTTTCAACAATTCCCTGAATCCTCTCTGGATTTATTCTTTGTTTTCCCTCAGACATTGGATGCCTTAAATACCTGACTTCTCTTTCTACATATTGTAATTTATTTTTCAATACTCCCAAGCCCAGCTTTCCCAGAAAGTCGAATAGCTTGTTAGTAGCTTCCTTCACAACTGTTTTCTCCTGTCCTGACAATAAACGATCATCCACATATTTGTAACAGTAATATCTCCTTGGGTGGTTGTAATTGCTCAAAAATCTGTTCTAGAACTTGCCCAAATAAATTGGTGGTCCTGTAAACCCCTGAGGTAAAACTGTCCATCTGTATTGTTGCTTCCACCCCCATTTCAGGGTCTTTCCAGTCAGAGGTGAATATATCTTTGCTCTCAGGGCCTGAGAGCACCCCATTAATAACACTGTTATTCCAATCTAACAATTTACTATTTGAATGCCCAGTTTCATCATCAAATCCCTTCCCAACAAGTTAGTCCCTGCCTTGGGTACATACAACAATTGCCCAGTGATCATTTTATCCCCTGCTCTCAGCTTGGTATCCCCCAAAAGTGGCACTGTTATCCCAGACCCTTCTACCCCCATCACTTTTTAGGGTTTCATCAGTTAATTTAATCCCTGATACTTTACAGGTCAGTAATGACCTAGCTGCCCCAGTGTATTGGGTTCAATGGCAAGGTTTGGGGCAGGGGGGGCTGCAGTGACAGCCCCCATGAGAAGAATCCAGAAGCCACCCCGTGGCAGATAAGGGACAATTTCAGCTGGCCCCAAAGGGGGCCCACCGCTGCCCAGAGCCAAGCCATGAGCAACACAGTCCTTGCCTCTGTGAGAGCACATCGAAGAAAATGAAAACAAACAAACAAACAAAAACCTGC
>NW_023304249.1:0-523 GCF_011077185.1 Oxyura jamaicensis | reverse complement strand
CCCCCCCCCCCCCCCCCCCCCCCCGCACAGACAGCAAAGTCAGCGCTGAAGGAGGGGGAGGAGGCGCTCCAGGCGCTGGAGCCGAAGCCCCCTGTGGAGAGGCCCCTGGTGGAGCAGGCTGACCCCACCCAGCACCCCCGTTCCTCCCCGATACTTAGGAAATGTCGGAAAGGGAGACGGTCCCAGAGTAACGATGCAACCTCGATGCGAGTATAATTGTCCTCCTTTATTGCAGGTTCTCACAGAGTATATATAGGCAACTAACTACAGCACACGCCAACAACAACTTATCATTGGTCTAGCTTCTCCATGCACTTGTCTCTAGCTTGTTTCCTCATTATCTCTAATTCAGGGACGTGGGAAACAGCACAAAGCCACCTGCGAATTCCTTTCCCACAATTCCCCCTTTTTATTTTCAACCAACCAAATGCTTTCTATATATTTTTATATTTCTATATATTTTTTATATATTTTTATCTACCCCTGTGCTTAACCACCACTCTGTGAGGACACAGGACTCCTG
>NW_023304248.1:0-1758 GCF_011077185.1 Oxyura jamaicensis | reverse complement strand
GCTGACGCGCCGGGGGTTCTCGCGGAAGACGGGCGCCTCGTTCACGTCCCGCACCCGCACCTGCACCGTGGCCAGCGCCCGCGGGCTGCCCGGGGCCGCCGGCACCAGCGGCTGCTGGTTCTGCACCGACACCGTCAGCTGGAAGCGGTCCCGCACCTCGTGGTCCAGCGGCTGCCGAGGGTGGGGGGACGACAGGGGGGGTCAGCGGAGCTGCCAGCACCCCCATCCCCGTCCCCCACACCCGGGGTGCCCACCTTGGCCACGGAGAGCACGCCGTCGTTGGTGTAGGGGTCGGTGTGGATGGCGAAGGCGCCCTCGGGGTCGCCCTCCAGGATGGTGAATTTGGCCAGCCAGTTGGGCGAGCCGGCCAGGTCCTTGTCGTGCACCAGGACCCTGCCCACGTCCACGCCGGCCGCCTGCTCCTCCACCTCCATGGAGAACTGGGGGGGAAGCGGCACGGGGCTGGTATCTGCCCCCCGGGATGGCACTGCCCCGGGGGGTGTCCTCCCTTCGTGTGTCCCCCAGCCCGCCCCGGCCGCTACCTCCTCCTTGGTGAACTCGGGGGCGTTGTCGTTGATGTCCTCCAGGTAGATGACGGCCGTGGCGGTGGTGGTGAGCCCGTCCCCGGACATGTCGGCCGCCTGCAGCGTCAGGTTGTACACCCCCACGCTCTGCCGGGGGCGAGGGGGAGGCGCTGAGCCCCCCAGCAGCCATGGGGACGGGGCGTCCACCCCTCACCACGGCTGGCTCTGCGCGTGAACCAACCCATGGCTCCTCCGGCCCTGGTGCCCCCCCCCCGGTGCCCACCACGTCCGCTACCTCTCGGTCGAGGCCGGGCCGCGCGGTGCAGATCTCTCCCGTGGTGGCGTTGATGCTGAACATGCCGCCCGCGCCCTGCTCCACGATGGAGAACCGCAGCGCCGCGTTGTCCGTGTCGGGGTCATCGGCGTCGGTGGCCTCCACCGTCATCACGCAGGTCCCTGCGGCCGCCGGAGCGCCCCGGTGGGTGCCGGCACGGGGGCCGGCTCGTGCCCACCCCCCCCCACCGACCACCCCGGGTGCCCGCAGGGTCCCACCTGGCTCAGCGCCCTCCACCACGTGCCCCGTGAAGACGTCCTGGCGGAAGAGCGGCCGGTTGTCGTTCTGGTCCACCACGATGATCTCCAGGTCCGTGGGGTCCTCCAGCGTCACGCCGCCCAGGTCCAGCGCGAAGGCCTTCAGCTGGGGGCACAGAGCGGGTGGGTCGGGGCCTTGGGGGGGGCTCTGGGGGCCACGGGCACGCACGGCCGGGCCGTATCCTTACCCGAAAGCGGTCGTTCTCCTCCCGGTCCAGCATGGCGTTGAGGAAGACCTTGCCGCTGAACTTGTCAATGGAGAAGATGCCCAAGGGCTCCTCGTCCACCCCCGGCCCCTTGATGCTGTAGATCACCCCCCCCGGCTGCTGCTTGTCCGACTTGATCTGCCCGGGGAAAGCGGGGCTGGGGTCGGGGCTGGGGACTGCCCCCCCTGGGCCCCTGGGGTGGCGGTGGGGTGGGTGCCTCGCCCCCAGGGCAGGGGGCATGGGGTGGGAGGGGGAGTCCCTGCACCCAGGGGAATTGGGTCATGCCCGGAGCTCCATCCCCTCCCCAGCACAACGGGAACCCCTCGCTGGGGGGCCCAGTGCTGCCCCCCCTATAGGGTTCCCCCCCCTTTTCCCTGCCTACCTGCACCAGGAGGTGGGGGATGCGCTTGTGGTTCTCCGAGACGCTGATGGGGGGG
>NW_023304247.1:0-3533 GCF_011077185.1 Oxyura jamaicensis | reverse complement strand
CAGTGTCCCCATCCCCACATCCCACCCAGGGCTGCTCCACCGACGTCTGCGTGCCCATCTCCCGCCTGCCCGGCGTCGTGGTGGAGACCCAGCAGGACCTGCGGGACGCCGGCCTCACCGGTGAGCGCTGCCTCCACCTCCACCGCCTCCCCGCCCCGCTGCCCCCCGCTCATCCTCGTCCCCGCAGGGCCCCTGGTGGGACACGTGGGCGACGGCAACTTCCACTGCATCCTCGTCTTCCGCCCCGAGGACACAGACACCCAGGCACCGCGGGTGTTTCTAGGTAAATCTTTATGCTGCTGTGGGACCGGGGGGGGGCTGAGTTTGGGGTGGGGGCTGCGACTCCGTGGCTCTGGGAACCGTCGGAAGCTTCCCCAGTGTTCAGAAGGCACCAATGTCAGTTTGCGTTTCGGTTACAGCTGGTACGGCAGCAAAACCCGAGACATGAAAATGCAAAGGCTCGAGCCCCTCCCGCCCCCAGCCCACCCGTCGCCCCTTCTCCAGCCATATTCTCCCTATGTACAGCCCCAGCCAGGTGCTGGTGCGCAGGGCACGGCACGACGCGTCTCCCTGATGCTGACCCCGGCCTGGGCTGTCTGCACTGCAACGGGCGCTTGCCGCACCGTTACAGGCGCTGGCCGACGTGCCCCGATGGAGACCACAGCCGCAGCATCGCCCCGGAGCGCCGTGCGCAGCCCCCTCTGCCAGCCCCATCTCCAGTCAAGCAAAGGGCTGAGGACAGCAGCGAGGGGACCGGGCATGAAGCCGCCTGCCGGCATCATGGGCATGGCTCTGACACCAATCTCAAGAGGAAGAGGAGGAAGGGGGACGATGGCCACGGCCCCTCGCCCCTGGATGAGCGGATCCCTGGGCCCCCAGCGCGTGGTAGTGTCTATGTACAGGTCCATTTCCATCAGGCAGAGGGTTCTCGTCGAGGGGATGGCGGGAGGGAGCAGCAGCCCGGGGCCATCACATGGCCGCCAGCTGGCCCAGCACCATCCTGAACTGCTGCGTGCTGTTGGCGAGGTCCTTGACGCGCTCCACCATGTCCTTAGAGGCCGTGGGAGAGGGGTAGTGGAGCGCGGCTGCCTTGGTGGTGACCACGATCTCCTTGAGCATCTCGCAGAGGAGGTTGCTGTAGTGCGTGACCTTGTGCCGGACGTCCTGGGCCTTGGCCTGGCGGGACAGCGTGTCGCCGATGAAGACGAGCTTGTGGGCGCTGAGGATGATGAACTTGCTGTGGGCCACGAAGATCTTGGGGGGCTGGTTGGTGCTGACGGCGGTGAAGAAGGCGTCGACGGCGTTGGTGAGCGTGGTGAGGTTGGCCTCGCACTGCTCCAGGTAGAAGAGGAGGAGCTGGCGGTCGGCGGCACACAGCGCCCCGCCGCCCCGCGCCGGGCCGTAGTGCTGGGGCGGGCTCCAGTTGGACAGGTCGTTGTCGATGGGGCGCGTCACCTCCTGCTCCAGCCGCTCAAACTGCTTCAGCTGCGGAAAGGACGGGCGTGAGGACGGGGCAGGGCGGCCACCAAGCCCCGAGGTGACAGCTGTGCCCCAGGGAGATGTTGCCACATGGACAGTGCCAGCCCCAGGAAGAGGACGGCCAGGCCAGGCTCCTCTCTGGCATTGGAGACAGGCCAGATGCTGCCACACAGAGCTGTGGGAGAGGCTCACGGTCCACACCGGAGGCCGTAGGGACAAGGGGAGCAGGACCCCAAACCCCGCTGCCCTCCCCAAACCAGGGTCCCCCGTGAGCCGCGCCCAGAGGCGCCCACCTGCCCGTCCCGTCCCCGTTACCTGCTGGTGCTCCAGCTGGTCCTTGCTCTGCCGGATGATGTTGCCTTTCTCCAGCAGCTCCTTCTGGGTCTTCTCAAACTCCTCCTTGCCCTGAAGGGGAGGAAGGAGAATGAGAAGGGGGGCCCCAGTTCCCACAGCAGAAGGGTGAGAACAGGACCAGGGTGGCTGGGCACAGCCAGAATTGCCACCACAGCCACAGCAGGGCTGCCCCAGACCCCGCACCAATGCGTCGTGAGCCAAACCCCCCCTGTGGGTGGCACCACACCGCCTCGCACCATCAGGTGCCCCCTTCCCGTGCCCACCTGGAGGTGGACGTAGTCGTAATCCTCCATCCAGCCGCTCTCGTTGTTCTCGTAGGGGCCGTCAGGCGACTCCTGCGCCAGCAGCTTGGGCGGGGAGGGCAGGGGCCGCGACTGGATGCTGCTGGCCTTGTCGGAGGGGTGCGCGGGCCCGTGCCCGTTGCCCTCCGGCGCCTGCTTTGTCCGTTTGAAGAGGAGGGAGGCATTGCCGTGCAGGAAGGAGGCCAGCTGCTTGGTATCGTCGGGCACGCCGCGCGAGTACATGACGAAGAGCTCCAAGTCGTCGGTGCCCGGCTTGCCACCCACCAAAGCGTTCGGAGCCCAGTGGCACGCGTCCAGTGCCTGGCTGTGCCTCCCCAGGGCCTGGTACACCTCCTCCATCTTCTGCAGCTGCTTGCTGAGCTTGGCGTAGAGGGAGCGGTCCGAGGCCTGCGCGGCGTTGCCCACCGCCCCCCGGGCGAACTCCAGCAGGTCCCGGAGGGCCGCCTGGACGCCCTCCGCCGCCCCGCGGATGCTGGCAGCGTTGGCCTCCATGTGCTCAGCGCTGCGCCAGTTGGCGCTGATGAAGGACATGAGGTAGGAGACGGCGCCGCCGACGCCGTGCTGGAGCTTGGCCAGCATCTCCATGGCAGCGTCCAAGTCCAGGGAGAACTCCTTGCCGGCCCCTTTGGCCGGCTCCTTCACGGGCACCACGTCCAGCGAGGACGTGGAGATGTTGCTGCGGGTGCTGCCCGTGCTGGAGGCCGAGAGCCGCTTGCCGTCAGGCGCTTTGGCCTCGCGGTCCACCTGCGGCGGGACGTCGTAGATGTACTCGCCCTCCGTGTCCACGGAGCCCTTGCTGGGGGCGTGCAGGTCCCGGGGCACATCATACACCTCCTGGGAGGGGAAGGACGACAGCTTCTTGAGGCTGGGGGGCACGTCGTAGATCTCGTGGGAGAGCGAGGGCTCGGGGGCGCATTTCCCAGCCGCTGGCGGCACGTCGTAGACGTCCTCCGGCAGGTAGGGCTCCTGCTGCGTGAGGACGAGGGGGTGACGGGACGGGTCGAAAGCTTTCTGCTTGGCGAAGGCGGGGGGCACGTCGTAGGTCTCCTCCCGCACGGGGCCGTCCGGCACGTCCTTGCTGACGGAGGGCGGCACGTCGTAGACCTGCAAGGGCACCAACAGGCACCGTCGGCTGCGCTCAGGCGTGTGCGTGCCGGCAGCGCCGTGCGCGTGGGAGGGAGGCAGAGCCCTGCACTCGCCCGAGGGTCTCCCTGCGCCCTGGTGCACGTAAGCACCGGCTCCGGGCGTGCCAGCGGCACGTGGAAGGATGCGTGCACGACACAGCCCTGCGGCACCCCTGGCCTCACACGTCCCCTTTGGTGCCAAAGTTTTCCCCGCGGCACTTACGGTTTGGTGCAGGTTCTTCTCCACGCTGGGGGGCACGTCGTAGATTTCTTG
>NW_023304246.1:0-3594 GCF_011077185.1 Oxyura jamaicensis | reverse complement strand
GGAGAGGTGGGGAGCGGGATGCTGCACCCAGAAAGAAAAACCAAACCCTGGCCGCAAGCAGATTTTGGGGGAGAAATGCACCAGTTAGGCCAACCCAGATGGGTTTGGGAATGGAGTTTGGTGCACGTGGGGCCGCAGGGCTGACTGCAGAGGCAGGGAGCACCCCGGCACTGCTGCGCCATGCTCATCCCCCCCTGTGCCACAGCCCAGAGGGACAAGGGGCAGACTTTGAGCTGTCCCCCCCCAGGGACGCTGTCACCACAGCTGACACGCGGAGGCTGCCCACGTCCTCACCCCCCAGCACAGCTCCCACAGCCGGGTCGGTGTGCCGGGGGACCCCAGGCTGGACCCCACCATGGGGCTGGGACAGCAAAGGCAGCTCGCAGCGCCCTGCTCTCGCCGCACGAAGACGGACACCCCGGCGAAACCGCCCCTAAGCACCCCGGGGAGGAGCAGACCTGTTAGCAGGATAAATATTTCATGCGCCGGAGCTGGGCGCTTAACGCTTTTCCGCTCGAGCGCCCCGGCCCTCTGCGCAGCGCAGCAGCGCGCGGCTCAGCACCGCCAGCCGTGGCACAGCTCCACCGAGCCCCGGCACGAGGCACCCGCGGCGCCTCCGACCGAAAGCATCCCCTGCCCTGGCCAAAATCCGTCCCTGTCCCTCCCCGCCGGGCCGTTCGGTGACGTACGGACCGGCTGTGGGGACACGGGCAGCCCCCGGGGGTGCTGGTTCGGGGACAGGGACGGGAAGAGCAGAGTGGGGCTGGGGACGGGGACACCCGCCCCCGCGCGCTGCCGTGCCCAGGGTGACCTTGCTCTCTCCTCCCCGCTTCGGAGAGGGACGCGCGGCTCGGGGCGGGCGGCTGCAGCAGGCACTTGCCATTATGCAGCCCCGCAATCCGCTCCTTGTTATACTCGATTAGCTGCGCTAATCCCCTCGACACCCAAAAATAACAATGGAAGCCAGCAGCACAGCCGCCCGGATGAGCCTGCGCTGCCGGGAGCGCTCAGCAACCGAGCGAGAAAAACCCCGCATCAAACCGGGGAGGGGGGGGAGAACACAAAGGGGGTGCCACCCTCGCATCGGCACGCTGCGGGGGAGCAGCTTTGGGGGCGAGGGCTGTGCTAGAGGGCGAGCTGCAATTAGCGGTGCCGCCGCCTCGGCAGCACCTGGCCGCTCGCCGCTGGCCCCCGGCCACCTCCCGGGCTCGCCGCCTGCCGCCGCGCAGATGTCGGGCACCGGCGATGGCCGGAGCTGCCAGCACAGCCGGCCCGGCTGGCACCGCGCGGCGGGGACCTGCTGGCACCGGGCAAAAGGATCCGCTTCTGCTGGCCCGGCGGGTGGGAGAGAGGTGAGGGGGGGGGTTCTCAGCTAGCTAATGGGGAGCCTGAGCCAGCTCCTGGGGGGCGCGCAGCCGCGGCAGCAGGAATGGGAAAACCCCACGAGATGTCAGGGAGGATGAAAAAACGGGAGAAGGGATCGCAGAAAGGGGCGACCTCCGTCCTCGGAGAGGGGTCGAGATTAATTTGGAGAGGCTGCTCTGGGCAGGGTTTACAGCAGGAGCCCTACCTGGGGTTCTCCGGGCGGTGCTCGGGCTCAGGCTGGCTCGGGGTGCGCCCCATGTCGAGGTGCTGCTCCAGCACCTGCTGCCGAAACTCGGAGACCTGGGACTGGCGGTCCTCCTTCTCCTGGCGCAGCCGGCGCTGCCGCGCCAGCCACTTCTCCTCCTCGTTGGTGCGGTGGATGAGCAGCGCCGTGGCCGCGCTGCTGCCGGGCAGGGGGAACACGTTGTGGTTGGGGATGAGGCTGGGCACGGGGTGGTGCGAGGCCGGCGGCTGGTGCAGCGGGTGCTGGATGGGCTTCGGCGTGGCCAGCACCGAGTCCTTGAGTTTCTCTGGGGGGGGCACAAAGGGGAGCCGGAGCGTTGGGAGGGCGCACGCCAAACCCCGCCTGGCATTGCGGGGGAGCAGCCCCGCAGGTACAAGGTAACGGGAGCTGCCAGCCCGAAGCCCCCTCTCCCCCCGGCGCCGCGCAGGGGGCTGCCCGCCCGCTGCCAGCCCAGCTGCTTGGCGTGCCCGGGTGAAGTCAGGCGGCACAAACACCGCGGCGCCTCTCCAACAGCCCCGGCGCTCCGGAGCGGCCCCGCTGAGCACGCCGCAGCAGCTGGGCTTTTGGCACGGCGAGCTGGCAGCCGGCACAGCCGGGCTGCAGCCCGAGCTGGTCCCCGCCACTCAGACGGTCCCCGACCCCCTCGGCTTTGCCATCTGGAAAGGGGAAAGGGGACAAGGGCACGGGCCCCGCCGCCACCCGCGGGGACGTTACCTGCTCTGCCGGGTGCCAGCGGCTCCGAAGACTTGCCCCGCTCCTCGGCCGGGTGGCCCCGCAGCCCGTGCAGCTCGGCCATGGGCAGGAAGGGGCTCTCCATGGCCTTCACCATGCTCAGCTCCTTCTCGCGGGCGCGCTCCCTCTGCCTCTCCAGCTCCCGCTCCCGCTCCTTCTCGCGCTCCCTCTCCAGCTCCTTCTCGCGCTCCCGCTCCCGTTCGCGCTCCTTCTCCCGCTCCCGGTCGGCTTCCCGCTCCCGTTCCTTCTCCCTCTCCCTCTCGCGCTCCCTCTCCCTCTGCCGCAGCTCTTCGTCCATCTGCAGCCTGCGGAGAAGAGCCAAAAAAATACCGCCCCCCCCCCCCGCGGGTGCCCGTTAGCATCCCCCGGGGGGGCTCCCGTGTTAGCCCCGCGGCGGCGGCCGCCCCCGTGGCCGCTCACCTCTCGGCGGCGAGGCTGGAGATGCGCTCCGACTGCAGCGCCGAGAGCGAGGAGTGCGACAGCTCGCCGGGGTACCGCACGCCCGAGAGGTGCAGGTGCATGGCCGACGGGTGCAGGGGGGGCAGCGAGCCCGGCGCCGGCAGCGGGTAGAAGGGGGAGCGCAGCGCCGACAGGCAGTACGAGTCGTCCATCCTGCGAGGAGGGGGGGAAAGGGATGCTCAGCGGGGCACAAAACCCCAAAGCGTCCCGGGAAATCCCATCCCGGGGGGTTGCAGCTCGCGGCACAGGAGCTTTGTGCCAGGTGAGGGGCACGGAGAAGGGGGGGGTCCGAGCCCTTCGGACAGCAGGGCTCATCCTTCCCCCGGTCACCCCGCTGGTAAGGACGGGGCGATGCCCACCTGAAGGCAGGGTGCGGGAAGGGGTGGTGGGTCAGGTAGCTGGGGTGGTAGTAGGCGGCCGCCGTGGCCGGGTCGAGGCCGAGGGGGGGCAGGGAGGACATGCGGAGGTCCTCGGCGGTGTGGTAGGGCCGAAAGCTGCGCAGGTAGTCCTCGGTGACGGCGCTGGGGGGCACCACGTGGTGGATGGGGCGCTGCAGGCTGCCGGGGAGAAAAGGGGACGGTGAGGAGCAGGGAGACGTCCCCCCCGCCTGGGGGGGGGGGGGGGGGCACCCGCATCCCGCGTCCATCCCGTCGCCTGCGGACTCACTTGAGCGGTGGGAAGCGGGAGTCCTGGACCACGGAGCTGGGGGGCAGCCCGAAGGAGTACGGCGTCCCCAGGAGGTGCGAGGGGACCGAGGGGCCCCCCGCCTTCTCCTGCGCCAGGGGGGGCTCGGA
>NW_023304245.1:0-1780 GCF_011077185.1 Oxyura jamaicensis | reverse complement strand
GGGCCGGGAGCAGCTGGGCCCTGTCCCCACCATGGCCCTGCGGCGGGCGCTGGGGCTGGCGGGGGCCGTGGGGCGCCGCGGCTGCTGCAGCAAGGTGGGGCCGGGCCCGGCGCTGGGGTGCCCCAAAGGGCAGAGAGAGGGGGCATGGGGGTGGGCTCAGGGAACCTGCCCCCCCCCCGCCGACTTGTCCCCACGCCCCCCGCAGCGCCCACTGCCCCCCGGCTTGTTGGAGGCCCTGCGGGACGTGGCCGGTGTCCCCAATGTCTCCACGGCGGCGGCGGTGTGCCAGCAGCACGGCCACGATGAGTCCATGCACAGGTGGGGGGCACCGGGACCCCCAGCGTGGGGATGGGGCCGGGGGTCTGGTGGGCACGGCGGGGGCAGCGCGGCCGCTCTGTCCCCAGGTGCGCGCCCCCGGACGCCGTGGTGTGGCCCCAGGACGTGGCGCAGGTGCAGGAGCTGGCGGCGCTCTGCCACCGCCACCGCGTCCCCATGGTGCCCTTCGGCACCGGCACCGGTCTGGAGGGCGGCGTCAACGCCGTGCAGGTACGGAGACCCCGGGCACGGCCCCCCGCGCACCCTGCAGCTCCTGGTGTGAGCCGAGCCGTGCCCATGGCAGGGCGGCGTCTGCTTCGACCTGAGCCGCATGGCCGCCATCTCGGAGCTGAGCCTCGAGGACTTCTCGGTGGCCGTGGAGCCCGGCGTCACCCGCAAGGCCCTCAACAGCCACCTGCGTGGCACCGGGCTCTGGTTCCCCGTCGGTACCGTGGGCGCAGCACCCGCTGCGGGGCTCAAGGGGTGCTGGGAGCACTGGGAGCACCGGGGTGGACAGGGGAGCCCACGGGGCTGTGGATGCTGGGGGCACTGGGAGTACTGGGAAGGGATGGGGGTGCCCACGGGACAAGACGTGGTGGTTGGACTGGGTGGCTTTGGGCTGCTCTGGTTACTGGGAGCACTGGGGGTGCTGGGGTGCCCATGAGACCGGGGGTGCTGGGAACAGCAAGCGTGCCAGTGGGGCTGGGGCTGCTGCAAACGGGTGCGGGCTGGGGGTGCCAGGTCACAGGGGTGCCATGGGCTGGGGGTGCCATTGTCCCCAGGGTCCTGATGCCACGGGCTGGTCTCCTGGGCTTCGGGGGGCAGCGGCACAGTGGGGTCCCCTCTCCCCATCCCTGTCCCATCTGCCCACCCGCTGCCCGTCCCCAGACCCCGGGGCGGACGCCTCGCTGTGCGGCATGGCGGCCACGGGCGCCTCGGGCACCAACGCCGTGCGCTACGGCACCATGCGGCCCAACGTGCTCAACCTGCGCGTGGTGCTGCCGGACGGGAGCCTGCTGCACACCGCCGGCCCCGGGCGCCAGGCCAGGTACCAGGGGACAGGGGGGAACCAGGCTGGGGCCACTTGGCACACGCTCACCCGATCCCGTGCAGGAAAAGTGCGGCCGGCTACGACCTGACCTCGCTCTTCGTGGGCTCCGAGGGCACCCTGGGCTTCCTGACACAGGCGACGCTGCGCCTGCACCCGCTGCCTGAGGCCGTGGCCGCCGCCGTCTGCTCCTTCCCCAGCGTGCAGGCGGCCGTGGCCTGCACCGTGCAGGTGCTGCAGGCGGCCGTGCCCGTGGCCCGCATCGGTGGGTGCTGCTGGGGGCACCAGGAGGGGTGGGATGGGGGTGGGATGGGGATAGGATGGGGAAGGCAACAGGGACAGGATGGGGATGAGGTTGGGGAGGGGGTGGGAACGGGGAAAGGACAGGGACAGGGACAGCCCCAGGGTCTGACCGCC
>NW_023304244.1:0-56906 GCF_011077185.1 Oxyura jamaicensis | reverse complement strand
CCCTCTTCCTCCTCCTCCTCCTCCTCCTCCTCCTCCTCCCGCAGCCGCCGCCCGGCGCCGCCATGCCCGGCCCGGCCGCCGGCAGCCGGGCGCGGGTGTACGCCGAGGTGAACAGCCTGAGGAGCCGCGAGTACTGGGACTACGAGGCGCACGTCCCGAGCTGGGGGTAAAGCGCCCCGCGGGGACCCCTTCCCGGCCCCGCAGCCCCTCTGCCCCCGGGGGGAGCGGGCGGGGGGAGAGGGGCGGCCCCTGCCCGGGCCCGGCGCCCCTCAGCCGCCTCCCTCTCCCCGTCCTTCCCCTTCTCTTTTCTTGGTGCCCGCAGCAATCAGGACGACTACCAGCTGGTGCGCAAGCTGGGCCGGGGGAAGTACAGCGAGGTCTTCGAGGCCATCAACATCACCAACAACGAGAGGGTCGTCGTGAAGATCCTCAAGGTGAGTGTCCCGGCTGGCTGCCGGGTCGGCAGAGCCAGGGGCTGCTGGGTCCTGCCCTTCACCCCAGAACTCTTTATTTTTTTTTCTCGTCGTGGGCGTTCGGGTGCTGGATGTTGGATTGGAAACAGATTTAGTGTCCCCCGTGCCGTGGGGATGTTTTGATGCCTTCGCCCCTTCTGTCTGGCAGTGCTGGAGCCTGCCGTGGGCTGAGAGCTCCTCTGGAGGAGGAATGCTCAGAGCCCTGACATTTGAGCAGCACTGCATGTGCTGCCTGCGTTTGGTAAATTGAATCTGGCAGTGTTTGTCTCAAACAGCCCAGAGACTGCCGTGTCAACAGGAAGGCGAAGCTCGGAGGGGGAATCCTCCTGTTAGCCTCCAGGCAGCTGGCATGCGACCTCCTCACGCTCAGGCCGCAACCTCCACAGAGAGAGGCCGTGGGGTGCTTGGAAAGCAGACGAAATTGTATATTCTGTCCTTGAGAGGATCCGTTACGTGGGAGAGAACTTCACTACAGACAGGCCAAAAATACTGTGAAAACCTGAAGAGACTAAAAAAGACCACTGGATGTTTGGCAGCATCAGGGACGTGGATTGCTCTGGTGCGTTTGCCCCAGTGGGATCGGGATGTGGAGGCCTTCACGCAGAAGTACCGGGTTGTGGTTTGGCGTGGCTGCAGTGCGGGGTTACCTGTGTTTGTCACAGAAGCAGCGTGGTCAGAGAGCTGTGGTAACTGTCCTAGCAGCAAACTTTTTCTTTTTTTTTCTTTTTTTTTTTTTCCTTAAAAAAAGGAACAGAAACTAAAGGTTAGAGTTGAGGTGCTTTTGGTTGTCTTGGATGACACCTGTGGTTGTTAATTGTTGGACCAGCAACACCTGTCACTGGTTCCCCAAGAGCACGTGTTGATCTTCAGAGAGCAGCAGGCTCTGAGCTCAACCTGCCCTTGCAGCCACCAAGGCTGGCAGCTGCCTGGGACGCATCTGCGCTGGGCCGAAGCCCGAAGGCGTTTGCTAGATCCACTCCGATGGCGCAGCTGGCTGGCTCGCTTTGTGGCTTCCCGACTCACTGTTCTGCTTCCTCGGGAACATCCTCAGCTTCCTGGGAAGCTTGTCTGTCCAGCCACAGCTCTTAGGCAAGGAGCGATCTCCCATTCGCCTCTTGGAAGCGTTAATCGCATCCCTGCCTCAGCTGCGGTCAAGGTGGTGGCTCGGTGAGCTGTTAGGGACAGCCCTGGGGCTGAGCCTGGTGGCAGCGCAAGGCTCACGTGTCCTTGCAGAGCTGAGTTCTCCTGGAATGCTGCTGGGGCATCCCCCACCTATGGATGCTTTACGTGGCTCTTGTTTTGTTTTTGGTTTTGTTTTGGTGGTGTTTTTTAACACCAAGCAACAATATGTGTTTTGAGAGAGAGACTAGTCAGAGGTGGCCAGTGCAGAGCTGGGTTTTATGGCAGGATGGCTTGTGGTTAGACTGAGGGAACTGCACTTCTGCATGCTGCTCTGGAGCCCTTGATGGTCTCTTTGGGACTGCTGTGGTTTTTGGGGAGTCCAGGTCTCGGCCCACATAAAAAGGCACCATGAGGTAGAGAGACTGCAGGGGAGGTCTTCAGAAATCTTCCTCTTTACCTCTTACCAGCCTAAAGAGCCTCCCCTGGAGCAATGCTCCTCTCCCTGTGGCTGCCAAACTCACCTCTAGGGAGCCTGTAAGCGCTGAGCCGTGAGTCAGCCGGCAAGAGTCATCTCGGGGTGGCTGGGTGCTCCTTCTCCTCGGGGCCTCTACGGGTTGCCTTAAAGCCCTGCAAGCAAGAGACGAGATAGGCCCAGGTTTGACGTGGCTGGTGTTCCCGCCCGTTCCCCTGGCTGCCCCCGCCGGCATTAACATGCAGGCGGCATCCCTGCGAGTGAGCAGGGAAAAGCAGAAAGTCCAGATAAATGAACGTGAACTTTCTTCTCAGTGGAAAGTGGGTCAGTGAGAAGCGAGTTTCAGAGCACCATGTTGTATGCGTTATGAAAACCTGCAAAGTGTGGCAATAACAGCACTCCGAACTGTGGAAAGTGCCTCTGGTTTCCTGTAGCTAGACTCAAAGTTAATTGCAAATGTAATTACATGTATCTACGGTGGAGCCTTAGCAAATCAGCTGGGCGGCTCTGTGCCTTGTAATTCAGGCTGGGTTCTCTGGGGTGGGAAATGCAACCGAGTCTGCAGGTTTCTGTGTGGCAGTAGGGGTGGGACGGGAGGGCGGGACAGTTGCTGGCTGGTGGATGTGGCGGTTTAGCAGTCACTCCTTTCTATTTAAGGTTCTTTGAGAGAACAATTTGTTATGCATTAGCGTGATTTTAATATCCATGCCTCGTGAGGTGACTGGTGTCTCGTCCCAGCCTTGCTCTTTGAAGGAGCTTATTCTTACTGAGCTTGAGTTAGCATGCAGCAAGTACTTCCCCTGACGTTTTTCTCCCCTTCTTTGGTGTTGTGGTACCTGAACATCTTGTACCCTCCTCCAGAGAGGTCAGGAAATTTTATCACCCTTTCTCAGCTGCAGATCTGAGCCACAGAGATTTCCTGTGTGACTCTGGGCAAGTCCCTTAGCCTCAACAAAGCTGAGACTAGAGCATAGGTCCCAGTCTAGTGCTGGGTGAACAAGATAAACTGCTTTTCCTCTTCTGGAAGCTAAATGCCTTGTTTCTTCAAGTGCCCTATGATGGCCTAGGCAGTGGACAAGGTCAGGGAGCTTAATGGCTCTGATGGGTATCGCAGTGCCCCAGGCAGGTCCTGTATAAAGCCTATTTCCCAGGTCCCTGGCGTTGCCTTTCTGTTCTGCTCCCCCAAGAACAGGTCCAGGCATAATCCTGCAGGAAAAGGGGTTGTGGCCGTGCCATTAGCTGTGACCATGACGTGTCGGTGAAGGAGCAGAACGAAGGCCATGCAGGTGACTGATGTTAGTGTTATAAGGTGAAGTACCTTTCTTTGAAGGTGCAATGCTCTTAGTGAGGCTTTTTTTTCCAGGAAAATTCTGCAGTCCTTTAAAAAAAATGAGCAGTTTCCTTCTCATTCCACTGCTACCAGTTGTCGGGTTGTGCTGTGTAGGACAGCAGCCACCAAGCACTGGAGCAGGAGCTCTGATTTACCCCACAGACACCCTCAGACAGCATCCTCCAAAAAGTGTTACATGTAGAAACAAGGCAGAGGGCAACTCTGCAGCTTTTCAACCTATCCAGAGAAGAGATTCGGGGCGGGAGGGGAAGCACCATGGGGCTGAAGTCATCTTGGCATGCGGTGGAGTGCTCAGCACTGTACCTACCCCTCACCGTTGGTAGGGACATAGAGGCAGCTGTGTTCCTGCTGTCTCCAGCTGCTGTAGGAGGTTCCTGAGGGCTTTCTGGTCAGGCTCTCTGCCGCGCAGCTGTGGGTATGCTTCCTGCGTGCTTAGGGGAGGGCCAGACCAGGAAGAGGGAATGTGTGAATATGTCCTACATGCTTTTGCATCTTGCTTAGATTTGATGCTAATGTTTGGCTTCCAGGATGAGGCCAGAGATTTCTTTGCGTGTACTAAGGAAGCTTAAGACATCTTTGTTTCCAGTGAGTTACGTGTTGTCTGCATCCAGTGCAGGTACCCAAAGCACATCTCGACTCTTTCATATCTTAACCATGTAGATTTTTGGTGGAGTGCTGAGGTCAGTCTCCAGCTGTTGTGCTGTCTCTGATGAGCTCCCCGTTTCTGAGTGATGCTCTGGAGTGCCTGCGGTCCTGCTCTCCTGTGCCTTACTCTTCTGGGGTAAAAAGCAGCGTTCCTAGGAGATGTGGACAGCATTGCAAGTTGCACTCTCAAAGCCAAAGATAACCTTTCCCCTTTGCTGGTAACTCCTGTGGGTGACTCTTTATGGCAAGAATGCTGCAGTGAGTTACCTCCAGCTGAACTGCAGGGTTCTTCACAGCCCGTTCTCTTGCACTGCTTATCACCCGCCTGAACGTCTGCCCAAGGTGGAGGTTATGGCATCCACGTTGTCAGCTTTCTACAGGAGTCATCCTTCCTGCTTTGTGCATGTGTGTCTACCTACAGTCTGTTTGCCTGTGAGGCATTAAACCCACCGCATAAAGAGACTTTTGTCTCCGTGTATGGTCGCTGTCTGAACAGGCAAAACAGGCAGAGGTTCAGAAGAGAGCGTAGTTGCAAGGAGAGGGACTGGAGGTTCTGCAGCAGTGGGTAAATGGTCCCTTTCTCCTCTGGTGCCTTTTGTCCCTCTGTGCTGAGTCCATTAGCTGAAACTTTCAACCATGTACGCAGTTTCACAAGTGCATTCTTACTTGTTGTTGTTTTTCCCCTCTTCCCCTTTCTGGGCTATATGAACCCTCCAGAGCCGCTGCTCAGACAAGGGGCTGCAGCAAGGTCCTTTCAGAATTAAACTCAAATTATCCCTGTAGTAGCTGGAGGACTGTTCAGGGGAAGATAGCTCTGTGGCTCTGGTAATTTTTCTGCTGTCTCTAAAAGCTTCAAAGCCCTCATATATTGGTGTGCTCTGGGTGGGGGCTGAAATGACTGGTGTGCAGAAGGGATTGCACAGGGAAATACGATAGGATGATGCTGGCCCCTCAGGGCTGGAGCTTTTGACTGCATCACTGACCTTCCACCACCAAAGCCGTTCAATCCCTGCTCCTGGTAGCTATCTGCATCTCTTGCTTCTCCTGCCTTTGTACTCACCGAATCAGCTCTCCCCAGCCCACTTCCTCCTCTGTCAGCACTGAAGTGAGCCCTGTTGCAAGAGAGCAGTGTGCACAACTCTTCTGTTTCAAACACCATTTGCCCACACTGAGCTTGGCACGGTCAGCAGCTGGATTCCAGCCTTGTGTGGAGCTGGGACCAACTGAAATTGTACCAACCATCTCTCAGAGGCCTGGAGGTGCAGCTGATGACTCTCCCGGTCGTGTTTTGCCACAAGGAACTGGTGAGCTGCAAAACTGCAGCTCCTGTGAGGAGGAGGATGAGTTTCAGCACTGTGTCTGTTTGCAGTGTCCTAGGGCAGAGCCCGAGTGAATGCTTCTCATTCCTTGAAACAGTGGCAGTAGGGGTCAGGGCTTGATCCTTGTGTGTCTCCTAGTTGACTGCATCGGTCTGGGTGCAGGGAGGGCAGTCCTGCAGCCCCAGAAGGGCTGCTTCAGGGATGCGCTGGGGGAACGGAAAGGTGTTCTGCAGGGAAGAAAGGTGCTGCCCCCAAAACACTCGCTGGTATGCTTTACCTAACTTGAATTAAAAAGCAGAAGTGCTTCAGTAGTTTCAGCCTGGATTTTTTCTGTTGTTTGTTTGTTCTTGACTCTTGTAAAATTGAAGAGCAGCTTGGGATAGGGAAATTTGAATTCCTGTGATGGAAGCTGTAAGGTGCAAAGATGGAATTTTGTGAGTTGTTTGCATCTCACAAATATCAACACAAGTGGGCTCCTTGATTTTCGTAGCTCTTTTGAAAATAATTACTTGGTTTCCCATCGGATGTCTCACAAAATAAGCACTGCTGCTCTAAAGCCTATTTTCCTATTGAGCAATTGGCATCAGGCTTTACAGGCTGATTATTATGATCCTTTCAATAATACTTGCTGGAGACAAATAAGCTTGTGGTGCCAACTTTTAAACATTTAAAGCCTGTCATAAGGATGCTGCTCAAGCCTGCTGCTGCTGTTTGTGTGTTGTTCAGATTTGCCTGTTCATTCACTGCGAGTATTGGGGTGCTTCTGAGCTATTCAGGTTTGACAAAGAACAGGCTTTTTTATTATTATTGTGTGGGGGAATAAATGACTTTTGTTTTTCTTGGATTTGTATCTTTTGGTTGCTGTTCTTTTTCAGAGCACCTGCTGGGTAACACCCAGCACCTTCTGGGACTCCTTCAGAGCAGCATGTGTGCTCCTTAGTGGGCAGTACCCAAGCGCTGCATGGCTGCCTGCTTTCAGCTAACGTAGAGTTATTTTTATGCTTTGAATCTTACATGGATTTCCCGCGTTTTCCTGGTCACCCTTTTTCTTTCTCATTGTGAAACTTGGGACAAAAAAAAAATCTGTAATTTGTTGAATTCAAGTGATGGGTTCCCAGGTTGCTGGGGATGGCTGGAACTGAAGAACCTGGCAGATGTGTACTCCGCTTGCTTTAGAAACCAACCAAAAACGATGGTTAACCAGGCAGACATCTATTTGTTCAAGACAGGAAGTGATGGTTGCCATCTTGTATTTAAAGGTTTATTTTAGCAAACAATGTTAATGCTTCCAGCTGGTGTTTGCTGCAGCTGGACTCCTTCCCTGCTTACAAGTTTGTGATCTGGCAGTAAGTGACCCAGGATCTGACCTCTCAGTCACAGAGAGGTGTTTTCTTCTGCGTCTACCTGCCTGCAAAGCGACTCCTTACGCCATGCCGTTTCTCGCCTCTGGCACGGGACGGCATCTCGTGATGCTGTCTGATCTCTTCGGGCGAAGGTATTTGGGGTACTGGCCCCTGTCGCTGCCTCTACTGCCCTGGTTGACTTTAGGCAGATGGAAGCACCCTCGCGTGATCCTTCTGGCTGGTAGGGCAGGAAACCTGCAGCAAAGCACGACTGGCTGGGACAGGCAAGTGAGAACCATTGGGTTCCGCAGAGACCGTCCTCCTGGCTGGAGGTCACCCTCTGCTCCGTGTGTTCAGTGCATTGGACAGCCACGAGCTGTACGTTTGTCTCCACTACCTGCAGCCATCTCAATTCTAATCTGGCTAAGGAAAGAAGCAATTTACTGGAAAACTGGCTAGTGCTAGACAGTCGTGTCGTTCTGAGGGCACTGCTGCAGCTGAAGTGATTAAACCCCTCCCAGTGTAGACACGGTTAAACTGAGACATGTCTTTTAGCCTGGTTTCCTATGGAAACGAGCCTTACGCAATCCTGCTGTCTGTCAGCCTGTCTCCCCCTCCCCACCAGCAGTTCTTGCACTGCTTGGCCAATCTCACCCAAACGCGACAGGAGTCTCCAAGCTGCCGAGTTTCCACGGCCTTCATGGAAATAGGTGCTTCAGAGGGACTCCCTTGGTGCCTGCCGGAGGGAAAGGCCACAGCGAGGGTTTGACTCATTCTGGCCACTGGAGAATCCCAGCTCAGAAGAAAGCTTTGAAATGCCTCTGCTGTGGGAACGGATGGAGTTGGAGTCGGCACCTTTCTAAAACGTTGCCTGACAAACACAGGCTGGTCAAACTCAGGAGCAGGTAATTGTGCCTCGGTGGCTGCTTCATTACTCAGCGGGAAATAGCCCTCCCAGGACAGAGCGGACTGAGCCACGTAGGAGACACAACCTGAAATGCCACTGTTCCTAGCCTGGAGTAATAAAATGGCCTTAAATCGGTACAGTTAAAATACTCTGGCTGCAACGGCTGGTGTCTTAGAAGCTCTTCCTGCAGGGAGAGGCAGATGGTTGGAGGCCATAATATCCCCTGTTGGCTCACATTTAATCCACGTGTGTTTGGAGTCAACACCCTTGGACAGACATCGGGTGGCTGTGAGTTGTAGCAGCCCAGGCTTAATCCTGGTGCTTGGTGGATGTGCTGCTGATCGGCTGTGATTTTAGCAGTGCTGAGGCTGGGGTGGGCCAAGTCCCATGGCTGTGACCGGCTTGCTCCGGTCAGCCAGCCCACGGCAGTGGCCGTATGTTGGAGAGGTTTGCACCAAGGTGTTTGAGTTGCCAGATGGGATAATGCAAGAGCCTAGGCTTGGGATCAGTTATTGTGCAAAAACGGAGCTCCAGTGAAGTGTTCCTGGGAGGCAGGCTGCACTTATAGCTGGAGTAACGCGGCTCTGGCACAGCACAGCACAGCGTGTGGATAGGTGACGGCATGCCCTTGGGTGGGCTTGTAAGGGGTTGTGGTCCGGAGGCCAGTGATTGTCCCTGTTTTATCCTGAAGATTTGAAATGGGGAGATCCTTTACTCCCCTGTGTTGTTCTCTGGGGGAACCTTCTGGGCAGTAACTTTTCCTCTAAGACGACAGGCTTCAGCCCGTGGCATCTCTCCCTTCCGCATCCCGCTTTCCCTAGGGGCAGGAAGCCCCATCCCGATGGTTGTCTGCAGCCAGCGGGAGCGCGCTGACCGCACAGCCCGCGCCCCTGCAGCAGGGCAGGCTGCAGTGAGCAGGGCTGCTCGGTCACTTGGGAGACCCTGCCCCAGCCCATACCTGATGTGTTTTAGTTTAGCCATGTGCAGGCAGCCTCGACCAAGCTCTGTGCTGCTGTAATTTAGCAGGAAAACATGTAAACAGTTCTTAACTCTCCCTCTTGCTGAAACAGTGTTTGCCAAAGTGTCACCCGTTGGTGATGTTAGAGATGCTGCTCTTGGTGACTATCTGCAGGCATTTCATTAAAAAAACTTTCTTCTCTCCTTTTTTCCAACAGTCATTGATACTGTCTGCTTGTGGCTTTCAGTAAGTGTGCTGCAGGGGAGTGGGGGGGTAGATTTCTGCAGGGATCGTGCTGGGCATCCTGTTCCAGTCTTGAACCATGTGGAAGCACGTCGAATTGACGTGGTGGGGGAAGACCTCTTCTTCCCAAGTGGGAGTGGTGGCTGCTATGGAAGGAGAAATGGAAATGTCTGAGGTGTATCCTCCCTACCTAGCTAATGCAAAAGGCCCTTGAAATAGCTGCATTGCAAAGGAAATGGTCTTTCAGAGTGGCCTTTGGCCCCCCTTGGCTGTGTTGAGGCACTGTTTCAGCTCCCAGCCAGGTGCAAATGTCACAGCAGAGTGGCTCTGATGCGTGCAGGAATCTGTCGACAGCCTGGCTGTTCAGTGAGCTCGTTCAGGGCGGCAGTGGTTGAGCTCCCTCTTTGAAGGTCCCTAGAAAACAGCTTGTGTGTGCATCTGCCCTGCTGGACGAACGGAGTAACTGAATTATGTCCTCTAATTCCATCTTGCCTTCTGGTAATATCAGTGGATGTGGGCGATGCAAGCGTGGTGTCCATCGCCATGCTGACGTAAATGAAATTAGTCCCCAATGAAGCATCTTCATCGCAGGTTCAGAAATGTAGCCCTCGCTTCTGCTCATTCCCGTCCCCTGCTCTGGCTCCTTCTCCATGTCTGTCTAACCTCATGCCAGCTCCAGTCATGTCTTGGTATTGGCCCAAGCTGTTTTCCTGCCCCCTTCCCAGGGAAGCCTGCTGCTCGTTGCTCCAGCTCTGCCTGGCAGCTGTGGTGGACCCTGCTGCCGCTTTCCACAGTGGCTTTACAAGGTGCTGACACTCCCTGTGCCAGTATAGGTGTTATTTTTGGCACTCTGCTTAGGGCTGAGATTCTCGTATTTTGACTTGAAAGTCTAGCTCCTGCCTTTTAACTTGGAAGAGGAGGAGAGCAGGATTTGGATCTGAAGCTACCTGGAGAGCCTAGAAAGACAGCATATTTTATCACTTACACAAATGACGTGTTTTCTGACTGGATGAAAGGCTTTGGTTCCTTCTCCCATTTGCATGTACGTCCCTTTGGGTGGCCTGAAATCAGAGATTATCTAATGTGAGCACGAGCTGCCACGTCGGTGCTCCGCAGCCGTTGTCAGAGCACGGAAGGCTGTGGGAGAGGAGAGGTGACAGAGCACGAGCTGCTGAGCTCTTGTGGCTCCTCAGCCCTTGTGTAGAAGGCTGAAACTGCTGACATCGGGTAACTTGGGTTGCTTTGGTAAGGGGCTTCTTACCTCTTTGCTGTTCCCCATTACTTCCTTCCTCACCGACCAGACTCTATGCTGGATGGTGAGTGTTTTAGAAAGCTAATTGACTGGGAAAGCACGTTTCTAGGAGCAAACCTCACAGCTAGTGTAAGAGGTTTACTGGTCCCTGTGCGATGTCTCTGTAGCAGTAGCAGAAGTGCAGAAGGAGCTGTTCCAGCTCTGCAGCGAAGGAAAGCTGCTGGAGCCAGCAGCGGTATGCAACTGGTGATGCCCACACTGGTCACTAGCCAAGGCTTAAATAAAGTCTCACTTCATAGCTGCTCTAAGCTGCCCAGAGCTAAATCTGTCTTGGGAGTGTATGAGTTACAGAAATGATCGTTCCTTTTCATTGCAATGAACCTCTGGATCAGCAGAGTGTAAAAGCTAATCCAACCTCCAGGCCCCTGCCTTGGGAGCAGCTGTTCTTTGTCACTCTGTGCAGGGTGATGTCCAGAGAAAGCTACTTTACAGAGGGAATTCCTGGGACTGCATGGATTTGAAGAGGAGTCAAAAACTGTTTAAAATGTCTGCATGCTTTAAAAATAATCTTGGTGTACAGAGGCGATGGCATGCCGTGCAGTTGGGCCTACTCTCTTAGGGTGGCTGTGAAACACTTGATTGTAGTTAAGTACAGCAGTGGCTGAGCTTACTGGAAATCATGGTGCTGAAGACCCTCAGGTTGTCATTTTGCTGGATTAAAGCACTTGTTAAGAAAAATGCCTTGGGAGCAAGAAGTAAAAACTGTTTTGTGCTAGTAAACAAAGCTGAGGTATGAAAGCTTACCATGTTTGTCCGCTGTCTCTGAATGTATAACACAGAATTAGTGTGCCAAGATTTCCACACAGCAGTCCAAGGTGCTTTTAACCACGGTTACTGGAGTCACAATTATGTTTGTCGAGAGTGGTTTGATTTCCCCTGATGGCTGGAAAGCTTTCACTGACGACAGATGAACCATAGTTTGTTCAAAGTGTCTGTTTCCTCTTTGAAGCTAAAAATGTTCCCTTGTGAGGGTGGGAGCAGGGGAATAGGGGAGGTATTGGGATCTAGTCAGAGTCAGTGGCAGAAATCACTGTTAATGTCTGAAAGGACTCTCACTTCTAATTGCTTTTGTCTATTTAAGCCAGTGAAGAAAAAGAAGATAAAACGTGAGGTGAAGATTCTGGAGAATCTGCGTGGTGGCACCAACATCATTAACCTGATTGACACTGTCAAGGATCCAGTGGTAGGTACCTGTGTGTTGCAGTGTGGGGGGAGCTTGCCTTCTCGCTGGTTGTAGGCTCAGCCCTGGGCATCCTTTGGGACACGGCTGGCGTGACTTCTGCTCTTGGCTGGGATTAGGCGTTCACTGTGCCTGTGCCTTTGCTTGACGGGGCACCTGGCATCGACTTCATTAGGATCTCCTGAGATGGGTCACTTCGGATGAGTTAATGTTCCTCTCCGACTTCCCAAGACTCTTTTACACACCTTCTGTGTCTCCTGTGAGTGGCTGATGGGGGAGGAGTTTTGTAGCCTTCCAAATCTGCTGTAAGAAAGCAGAAACAGCAGCCTTCCAGGTCCTGTCTGGCATCTGGAACATAAAGATTTTTCAAGGCAATTGGATGTTAAGCACTTCTCATCTTTCTGATTGCTGTCCTGTCCGGTAACCAGAGGCCGTATCCTTTGTCTGCCTTGCCACAATTACCCCATTCCCAGGAAATTTTCTGACCAGCAGCTGACTGAGGTCTGTGACTACCAGCTCGCTGGCATCCAGGGAGAGGAAATGACACTGCTGAAGTGTTGGCAGTCCTGGCTGACCTTCCTGCCATGGGCTGTGAGGCTTTAGTGCCTGATGACACCTTTTCTCTCATCCAGCACATTTTCTCATAGGTGGGGTTGGGAGAGTAGTGCTGGCCAAAATGCCAGGTTGTCTTTTTGTGTGGGGTGCAAGTGGAGCCTCCCAGCCCTGCTTGATGGACCAGGGCTGTGCTTCTCTTGATGTTCTGCTCCTGCCCCACTCTCTGCAGTAAGGGCTGAGCAGGAAGCCAAAGCTTTCCCAGGTCTCTTGGAGCCAAGAAAGATCAAGAGGGCATTTTAAACCATGACACTCTCTCTCTCTCTCTTTCTCTCAGTCAAAGACCCCTGCTTTGGTGTTTGAGTACATCAATAACACAGATTTTAAGGTGAGTCTGCCTGCGTGTGGAGGGGGGAGGCCTCCTATTTCTGTAAAGATTGATGTGTTCTTGGGCTGTCAGTTACTTCTCGAGAGCTATGGGGAGAAATTTGGGTTTGTTCCTTATGTCAGCTTCACCTTCCTTCCTCCACATAAATTAGAATCTTGTGAAGTTACTAAATAGGCTCTAAGTGAGAAGCAATAAAAACCTTGTGTGCTGAATGGCCTCATCAGGGTTAAGCCCAACAGGTTAGATCTTCATACCTCCCTCTAAATTTACTCATCACCGTTGTGCTGTCTATTTAGCCCAAATTAATACCCCTACCCAATAATGATGTTCTGTTTATGGCAGTCCAGTTGATGGAGCAGGTGATGCTGATTTGTGCTGGAATCCTTCAGACCTGGGGCCCTTGGGGTGGCTGAGGCTGGAGAGCAGGTTTCTCGCTGCCAGTGAACCTGGTAGTAAGGCACTGAGCAGTCTTGAGAGCTCTTCTGTTTGTCCAAGGCTGCAGCATATCCTGGTTTCTGGGGAGCCTCAAGTGGTGTTACTCCTTTCCAAAGCTTGGGGTCCTTCTGTCTGATACAGCTACAACTGCATGTGCTGCTGAAATGCTTCCGGCTGGCAGAGGAGAGTTGATGCGCAAAAGGGTTATGTGATTAGCGACCACATTTTAATGGTATCTTTGCTTCCCCCTTGTGAATCTTTGACCAAAGTTACTATGTCAGTGGTAAAAATTAATTAAGCAGTTACCATTAGGAAGCCAGGCATCACCCCTTCCTGCAGTCTTCAGAGGTCTCTTCCCTTTCGTATCATAGGACAGTGCTTTTTCTTCCTGTCCGTACAGGAGCGTTACGTGGATGTGCACCTCGTAGGGTACGGCGTCAGCAGATCCACCAACCACCTGGAGAAGGACTCCGGGTTGGTGTTGGTGGAGAGGACTGACCTTGTGATCTGGCCCACAGACCGCTGCAGCCCTGCGTGCTGCGAGGCAGCATGTGTTGTTTTCATCCCCTGGAGTTTGTCTGGCAAGATTAATCCCTCTGGGGGGGACACAGCGGGTAGCGAGGACTGCAGCCGTTCTGGCAGCGGTGTTGTTAGTGCTATTTAATCTCATGCAGAGGCTTACTAGAGAGGCTAGAATAATAGTAACTTGCAGGAGCGTCTGCCCTCACAGCTCTGGGCAGGGAGAAGAGTCACCTCCAAGTAACCAGCCATGAGAGGAGTTCTGTGTAACCTTTCAGGGCTAATTAAAGCAGGCTTGGTGTGTCTGGGCTTCGCTGGCATCAGCTGGTCTGTTCTAGTGCTGTGTATGTTGTGAATGTACCCCTTCTCCTGGTGATCCAGGGACTCTTAATAAGGCTGATTGTGGAACTTTCCAACTTTATATTTGGAGCTTTTTTCTTTCTTAAACATTTTAATATATGGCCTGAGGTGAAATAGATCACTAAGGCAGCAGCACGCCTTGCTGGAGGTCGCTTTGTGTATCCTCGTCAAAATATGATTGCACCATTCTCTGGTGTCCTTAGAGGGAAAATTTCTTGTCAAAGATACCACCCAAAAACTGAAATGTGTTTGAGAAGTAGAGTGTTAAGTAGTAATTCGAGACTGGTGGCCAACAGGGACTCTGACCAAAAACACAAGGCTTGGAGTATGAGGTAGGCCAACCTTCGCAGCTGTGCTGGGAGCTGTCGGAGGCTCTTCTGCAGCCACTAAAGCAACATTGATCTGTCCTCAGCAGAAGCAGCAGTGCTCATCATCTCTGGCTGTTGCATTAGAAACAACTGGATGGTTCTGCAGCAGGTCATTTCTGAGCTTCTAAGAAAAGCCTGCCTCCTCGAGGAAGTCCAGATTCATAGTGGTACAAGTCCAAGAATGAAAGAATTGCTGCTTTCACCTGATGCTGGCTGGTACGAGGCAGGAATAACTTTGTCTTGGGAATGCAGGCATGCCCCCCAGGGCACGCAGTAATGCTGTTCGTGTTCAGAGCTTATTTGTAACCCAAATTTCACCAGCCATGCGTGGGGCATGTGGGTTATTCAAGCAACACTCCCACTGTTTGGGGAGGCTCCTAGGGCTGCAGTTAAATGGCAGGTTGCAGAGCTGCTCCTGTACACAGGTGCCTGTGGATATCCTCTATGTAGAGGCTCCCAAGCTGTGTCTTCCCTTGCTCTGAAGTGATGCCAAGCAGGAAGCACACAGCACACACAGTAGATGAGACCACTTGTGTTAGAGGTCTTGGCTTGGTATTTATCTCTACATGTGAAGCAGCTAGGAAGCTCCCAGAGTCACTGTCCTTCTTTTGTCACTTCTGCTCTACAGTCCTGGTCTCCCCGGGCAGGTAGATTCTGCTGGAGTTAAGTGTCATGTGAGCTAATCCTGGTGATAGGGACCTCTTCTCTTTTTGGGGTGGCCGCTGGTGATCTGTCCGTCTCTGCTTTGACTTCTAGATTCATCACTACAGATGAGTACCGTACATCTTGCTCAGAAGTCACTGGCAGGGTCCATGAGGGGCTCCTGAGGCAATTCCCAGGGCAGCCTGTATACAGCCGGTGGTTGCCAACTGCCTTACAGGGTTACATTTTTCTCTGTCCTGTTGGAAATAGTTCTTCACAAGCTTGGATGCCTCCTTTTCAGTAGTCTCCTTTCTGGCAGTTGCTTTCCTTCAACAAAATTGTTGTATCTTTGTTGAATGTGAATTCTTTCACCCCGTGCCCATTCAAAGGGCAGCTGTCGCTGTGTCTGCATGCCCCTGGAAATGGCTGATGCCTTTCCTCAGCTTTCTGTGCACAGGCAGGAGCTGCACCTCTGTGGGGCTTCAACCAGGGTTCCGGACAGCTCTAGGCCATCAGTGCAAGATTGTATTCCAGCAGGTTTGGTTATTTTTAAATACGTAAGGTGTATAAACAGAAGGCTTATGTGATACTTCTCTAGAATTGATTTATGTTGTCTTAAATTATCTGGCTAGGTCCCTCCTGAACTTGACAGTTCTGCCATCACAGGAATAACGTGTTTGGAGCTAGAATAAACGTATATCCTGCTGCGTGAGGAAGGCGGCTTGTGCATGTGCCTGGTGTTTCTCTTCAGACCTGTTGCGTTGTCATCTGTGAGCGTTCAAGCTACCGATGTCCATTTGCCTTAAATCATAGCAGTGCTGCAGAGCCATGCAATCAAGCCGGTAGTCATTAGTGAAATTAAAGGACTTTTCCTAATTGGTTTCAAACCTGAAATGAGACACCTGTCCTTCAGCCAGCACGAGCTGTCATACATATTTTGCAGTCGATGAGCGTAGTTGCCGCTGCACAGGCTGTGGCCCTTCATTGCATCGAGGAGACAAACTCCTCGGGAAGGAGAGGGGCAGAGCTGAGGCTCTGGGAGCAGTGCTGTGCTGTTTGCTATTTCATTCTTGAACATTAGCAAGTTTGCGGCTGGAAGAAGAGGAGACAGGCAAAAAAAGGCCAGCAATGAAAAGTTGCTCCAGGATGTTCAGCCTGTTGTGGGGACAGAGAGCTTCCGAGTCAGACCTTCCCCTTGGTGTGCACTGGGGCGATTACAGTTGCTGTCAGGAATTGCGTGTGTTTTATGGAAGGTTAGTATAAAAAATAGTTGCCCTGGGTAGGAGATGCAGAAATATGAAAGATTCTCTTTCCTTGCGTTGCTGCCAAAGCCAGGATGCCTTGGAAGCCTGCATTCCAGAGCAGTGTCTGTCCTTAACACTGCTGGGAGCCACCCCCTTGCTTTGCAGATGCTGCTTCCTGCAGATAGCCAGCCACGTTGCTCACTCAACAGAGAAGAAATAGCGTGTAGCTCCTGTCAGCATTGTGGAGACAGGAAGCACATCAGTGCCTCCTCAGGTGCTAACAGAATTAGTTACGGTAGGTTAGTTCATTTGTGACCAAAAAAAAAGTCGCAAAAAGCTGAGGAGGTTTGGAGGCTACCACAGGGCGCGTTCGGCCTTTCCTCGTGTTCTGTGTGGAGAAGGTGGAGCAGCCCAGGTCTCCGAGGCCTCCTGCCATCCTGGCAAGGGGGGTGAGCACATCTTCCAGCAGGGTCTGAGGCCACGATACCTGCGGTGATGTTTCTGATAATTGTCTTCTGAAGAGCCAGCTGAGGGAGCAGAGCACGGGATGTGTCTGTGAATGAAGTGTCTGCTCTCCTGTGTGAGGCTGAGCGAAGGGGATTCAGAGCCTGCTGTCGAAGCCTTCTTGGGGCAGTGAGGCCGAGTGTGCTCAGGCAGGGGCTTTCCTGAAGTAAGTGCAGCTTGGGCACTGCTAGCTGCACCACCAGCCTTGGCATGGCCAGAGGGTCAGAGGCGCTGGTTTTTGCAGCTCTTCTAGGGATGTCTGAAAGCTGCTCGTTCAATGGCTGCCTCTGCTTTAGGCTGTGGGTTGGAGAGCCAGCAGCACTGTGGTCCTGAGAAGAAAGGCAGCAGTGACCTCTTTCCTATCCCTTCCCTGCCCACACAGGCACCAAGGGGCAGAAGAACCAGGATGCAGGGAGAAGGAGCCCTGGCCTTTGGGTTGGGTGAGGAGGGAGGCTGCCCACAGCGGCCTGCCCCAGATGCATTGATCTTGCCGGGCAAGGTTGAGCAGGGCGGTGATTCCCAGAAAGACGTGGGGTTTAGGCACCTCTGTTGCCTGTAGTGTTTCTTACCTAAGCAAGTCAATTAAACTCTCGAAAGGGCTCAGCTGTTCTCTGCTGCCAGGGCTTGGCCCTGGGACATGTGTTACAGGGCCCTGTGCAGCCAAGTCAGGAAATCTATCCCTGCTGTAGCTTGTGGCTATGTTGGTTTTGCTCCCTGCTCACTTGTCTGCTTGACTGGGTTGCTCCAAAGTGTTAGGATTATCCCAGCTCATGAGAATAAAACACAGCTTGCATCCTGGAGGCCATTTAAGCTCTTCATGTGTAAGTGACACTTGTATGTTACCCAATGACTTCTCAGAGCCGTACTGGGAGTAGTGGGGCTGTTGGGACCTAGCCTTTAAGCATGGCAGGATCACGAGGATCTAAGAGGATCTTTCCTGGGACCTGGAGAGGATCCAGGGCCAGAACCTCTTTCTTGAAATGTGAATTTCAATCCTTTGCTATGGTATTTTTCCCAGAGATGCCAGTGGTGTCCTTGATGAGCAGTCGACTCCAATGCTGATGCAACCGGTGTTTTAACTGGGCTGTGACATGATCCTTATTTCTTAGAAAGGACAGAGGGGACTGGTCCTGCCGTGGGTGTCTCATGCATGTCTTTCCTGGCCCTCCCACTGCCTTGCTGTCTCACCTTGCTTTTGCTGGACGACAGCACGGCCCCGTGGTGCCAAGCTGGCACAGCTGCCAATGTCAGATACAGAGCGAAAGGCAAACGCTGGGATAGTTGTGACCTGGCATGGGAGCAGCAGGATGATAAGGTTTATAGTGACTGTGCTGGTGGTATGGTGGAGTTTAAAGCGCAGCCTGAACCTTTGTCGCTTCCCCAGTAGTAATGAGAGCATCAGAACGACAAAGAAGAGAGGAGGGTGGTGAATGTGTGCCGGCAACAAGCACTTCATTGAGACTGTGCTGTGCTCTCCTTGCTCCCACAAGCTTTTCTGTGCTGTTGAGTTGCATTCCCCTTTGTCTTGGGAGGGAGGGGAGCCTGCTCTGTTCCGAGGCCCTCTACCCCTCATGCTTCCCAGCCCCATGCCGCGTTAGGTTAATATTTTCCTCTCCCTGCCCCACTCTGAGCACTTGGAAGGCTTGCCCATGTGTTCCCTGTCTGCCTGCTCTGAATGTTACCGATGTCAAGTCATCGTGATGACATTGCATGTGAACAGGATTGTCTGCCAGCTCCAGCGTGTTCTGAAGGCCTTGCTGTCTCCTCTCTGGACAGACAGCTTGACTCTCTGCTGCGGAAAGAAAGTCATGACAGGTCTGAATGATCCCAGTGGCTTTTCACAGGAGCGCTTGCTTCCTTTCTGGATTTCCTAGCACATAGCCCTGGCAGATCTGAACCCAGGGCAGCCCTTAGGAGAGACAATGTTGGCAGGGGGACCTGGAGTAGGGTTATTGATGCTTGGTGGCAGGTGGGGTGCAGGAAATGAAACTAATTCAAATCTGGAGTATTTATTTTTGTTTCTCTTTTTTTTTCTCCCTCCCCAAATCTATTTCAGCAACTGTACCAGATCCTGACAGACTTTGATATTCGGTTTTATATGTATGAGCTGCTGAAGGTGAGTGGCATTGCATATGGCAGTCTGGACGTGGAGGCTAGGAATGAGAAAGGCAGTAGCTGGGTGACTGGGGTAGTGCCATTAAGCAGTTACTTCTCTCGTATCCAATGCAGAATCCATGTTTCATAACCACAGAAGGCTTAGGAAATGATCTGACTGCCTGGCATGTTGCTGTCAGGCATTATAGCCAAACTGGGGACCTTCAGTCACCTCTGAACAATCTGATTCTCTGGGGTCTGTGCCTTCCCTGTGAAGTATTTGGTTGCTAGCGGCCAGGTAGGGCTGTGCTTTGTGTCCCCGTGTCTCTAGCACCGAGCAGGCTGCTGTGAGGACAACCACTCCTCAGCCAGACCCAGTACAAGCACTGAGAGGCATTTGCAGGGTGAGGAACTGGGGACTCTTTAGAACCACAGAGAGACCAGAATAGAGGTATTGCCTACTCCAGGCTTTCTTCTGCTGCAGAATTTAAATGCAGCCCCAGAAGGTGGCTTCTGCCCACTTGGTCTTCCATGGCCCTGTGTCTCTGGGTAAGGGATGTGGAGCATTTGAAGAACACATTGGCAAGGTCAGTGCCCTGCAGGCACTGAATGTGGTCTTGGGAATGAGGTTTCTGGTCATGCTGGCATTGCTTTAACACCGGTATTTTCACTTGAAACCTGCTGGCCAAAGCCATCGCTGTCTCTTTGCAGGAGGATGAGGAGTGCCCTAAATACCTCCCTTTACCTAACCTGCACCTCCGTGTGGAAGTGCTCACAGAGCCCCATGGCAGATCCGTGTGATCTGCAGCACGGCCTCTCTGCAGTGGCCGGGGAGGCAGCAGGGCGTTAGGGAGATAAGTTAGGCTGTTATGTTTCAGCTAATCCCAGGGCTGTTCTGTGCTGACCTGCTGGAGCAGCAGCTTGTCTATATCAGGTCTCAGCAGGGCCTTGGGACTCCTTGGCTGGCACTTTGCAGCTTCACTGCCCCTGGAGATGAGTGGGATGGATGAGGAAAGTCCTTTGTGCTTCAGGACTTGGTGACTGCAGGAGGTGACCTGAAGGAGATCTAGTGATCACAAGGGAGGCTTTCTTCTCTGCACCCCCAAGCTTGCTCCACCTGTCTGCAAGGGAAAGACCTTCCTGCTGAAGGCTGGAGGGAGCCCAGGTTTATCAGGACTAGGTTGGAAGAGTTGATAAGGATTAGATGATCCAGCCTTGGGACAAGCAAGATACCAAACTGCTTCATCTCTGGAAGCAGTTTGTCCAACCTGTTAAAGATCTCAAGAAGTGCAGATTGCATGACCACCATTTGCTGTAACTCTGCTGTTGGTTGTGAGTCCCTGTGACATTGCAGGGATCGTTCCCTGCAGCCTTGCTGTGATCGAAGCTGTTGCCTCCTGTGCTTCCCGCTGCAGCAGGGACCCAAGGACAATGTTACTTGCCTGGCACTGATGTCTTGCATATTGAATGACTGCGGACTGTGCCCTCCTTCCGTGCCACTGGAGGTCTCGGTGCATCTGCTAGATGTTGATGGATGGGTCTCCCTTCCCCCTGAAGTTGAGAAAACACTGTCACCTCCTTGCTCCAGGGAACAGCTGCATGGGGGGGCGAGTGGTGCAAGGTCACAGAGCTGAAGAGCTTCTGCGGGTTCCTGCCTTCAGGCTTGAAGCAGTGTCACTTCCTTGCGTGCTATCACCTGCCTTTTGTAAGCACAGCTTTGGCTTAAGTGAGCAGATGTGACTTTCTAGCTTAAGTGTGTTTTGGAACACCAATGAAAGCCTTCACTGGAAGGCCATAAGACTGTATGTGCACGTGAATTGTCCCCTTTTGGAGAGAAGAGCTCTTCTTTTGTCACCCAGGAAGTGTGGGGCTGCCCAGGTTGGAGCACTAAGCCTGCTTTCAGGTGGGATGCCTCTCTGCATCACGTTCTCCCAAAACCCTGCAAGGAACACAGGTCCAGGACCTGTGACTGCTGTGGGACAGGAGATCAATACCATCTTGTTGCCAGCTTGCCACGCGCAGAGTAAGAGCTGAAAGCGCTAGTTCCTTGTGCCAGGGCTGCGGCACTTCCTCGTGGACAGGGCACTCTTGCTGCTAGCTGAGAATTGTCTGTTGTATTGTTAATGCTGTGCTGTGGTTACGGTGATGTCTAACACGTGTGTGTGTCTGCCAGGCCCTGGATTACTGTCATAGCATGGGGATCATGCACAGGGATGTCAAACCCCACAACGTCATGATAGACCACCAACAGAAAAAGGTATGATGGCACCAGGGCTTGCAAGCAGGGCTTTTCCAGGGAAGCCTGAAACTCTTTCGTCTCTGTACCCAGAGGCAGGGCACCTGTACTTACCCCTTCAACCTTTCTCTGCCTGCTCCCCTCCACTTGCATCCACATCAGTGGAGCACCACAGCGAGAGTCCCTGGCTTGGAGGTTGCTCTGCTCCCCAGTCAAACATGCTGGATGTCTTTGAGGAGAACAGATCTGCTGTTAGTCTTCACCTGGGGAGGGGGAGGGTGCAGAGACCTTAGTTAGAAGTGCAGCCTTGATTGAAACACGCACGGATGATTTTACCTGGTGAGCATGAGCTCCTTCTGTAGTACAGCCTGCCTCCCCTGCAGTGGCTTCCTCTCTTTCAGAACACGCTGGTAGATCAAAGGAAATGTTTGCACCAAGCTTACTGCCATGGAAATGGGCAGCAAAGGGAGCCTGCCCTCCCTGTTGTGGTACTCAAACCTCTTTGGGTGATGCGTGTACCTGCCTCCTAAGGGACCTGGGATTTGCAGCAGCAAATGAGTTACTGCTCCACAGGTCCCTCCATGTGAATCAGCAGCGGTTGTACAGGCAAGGCAGCACTTAATAAGGAAGGGGGAAGCTCTTACGAGATCCGTGGTCCTTTAGTAACGAGGCTGGTCCTCCATCCCCGTGGCCACAGAAGAGACAGTCTGCCTTTCCTGCTGCCAGCCCCCAGTTAAAACTGACACTGCCTTTGGCCCAGCCCCCCTGCACAGCAGGATAACAGCTGGTATTTGCCTGCTCCCTAGTACGCACCATCGTGCCCGCTGTGGCTGATGGCACCGGTAAGGAGCCAGTCACCCAGCAGGGATGGTCTTTTTGGAGCTGGGAGGCAGAGAAGCTCACGAAGCTGGAGTCTGCTCTGCCAGCACAGCATGGTGACAAGGGGAAGGAAGAGCGCTGCTGAGAGCATCTCGTGTCCTCAGAGCACCTCCCTGCTTCCCGGCCTACATGTTTGCTTCATGGGACTGAGAGGTTTGGCAGGCACGGCTTTGCCTAGCTTGCTCATGCTGAGGCTCCTGACTCTGTGTCTCTTTTATCACATGTTCAGCTGCGGCTCATAGACTGGGGTCTGGCAGAATTCTACCATCCAGCTCAGGAATACAATGTCCGCGTGGCCTCTAGGTACTTCAAAGGACCGGAGCTCCTTGTGGACTACCAAGTAAGAATCTGCCTCCTCCTTGCAAACTAGTGATACTGTTTGTGGTTGCACTTCAGCCACCTTTGGGTTGTCTGGTTTTGCCTGTCAGGGCATTGCCGGGATTGGAAAGAGGCTTGCTGTGAAGTGAAAAGGCTGAGGTTGTGTGCTGCTGTTGGGGAATCAGGCCAAGGTGAGCATACCTTTCTTTTCTGACGGCCTCTCCCTTTTCCCCTCAGATGTATGACTACAGTTTAGACATGTGGAGTTTAGGCTGTATGCTGGCAAGCATGATCTTCCGAAAGGAGCCTTTCTTCCATGGGCAGGACAATTATGACCAGGTAAGGACTGTGATACCTGGCTTATCTAGTGAGACAGGTGTCACCGGTTCATCTGCATGTGTATAGTGGGGAGGTTCTGGGGACGGGACCACCGGGCTGGGAGGATGTTGCTATGTGCTTAGGTGAGCCACCTGGGCTTACACGTAACTGCCTTGTGTAGGAGATTGTTTTATGTGCATGTTGCACAAATGAGGTTCAAGGGAGATATTCCTTCCTTCTGGGAAGTTTCCAGAAGAAGAGCTCTTGCATTTGGGCAGCTCTTCTCTGTAAGACAGAACCCAGTCCTGTCTGTAGACACCAAACCAGAAAGGAACCAACAGGTTCGATAGTAACTGCTCCAGCAGAATCTGCTCCTTCTTCCACACCTGTTCTTCTGCTCTCTTTCAACTTGCCTTTTGTTCCAGCTGGTTCGCATCGCAAAGGTCCTGGGCACAGATGAACTGTATGGGTATCTCAAGAAGTACCACATAGAACTGGACCCGCACTTCAATGATATCCTGGGCCAGTAAGTGGAGAAGTAAAATGCAGCTTTTTCTTTTTCTTTTTTTTTTTTTTTTAAAACCTTGTAAAACAGAGAGGGTGAGAACTGAATGTCCATCCTCTGAAGGACTCTCAGCCAAGGTCTGCTTTGATCTTCTGGATCCCAGCGTTGCTTTCAGGCCTCCCAGCAGGTCGTTGAAATACAGACTCTTTCCTTTTGCCTCTCCCCTGATCCACGAGTTTTCCCATGCCTCTTCCCTTTCTTGTTTGTTGACATCCTAGAAATGGAGATGTAAACACTGGAGTTGAGTGTGGGCTGAGGGGCTCAAAATCTCCCAGCTGAGGATTTCTAAAAGGACTAGAGGTAGATGGGATAGTGAAGACAGCCTGTGTGAGGCAGGCTGGCAAGCCAGAGCACTTCTGGTCCCACGGGTGTCACCCTGCCTGCTGTATGTTGGTGTGTGGTCTCTGCAGACAGAAGATGCTGCAATATTGCGCCCTTCCCAGCTTACTATGTCCCAGATGTTGGACATCCACACAATTCTGTGCCTAAATGAGAGGGCTTTCTCCCTTTGGCAAGTGCTTACTGACTGGTAGCTTGTGCAAGGGAGCGCTGAAGGCAGTGTCTGTTGCAGCTATTTCTTCCCAGAAGTGGAGAGTGATTTCCCTGGGACCTCTCAGTACCGCTGTGCTGGTCAGAGCGGGGCAGTGACAACAGGTCCCTTTGCAGGCATTCCCGGAAGCGCTGGGAGAACTTCATCCACAGTGAGAACAGACACCTGGTCAGCCCTGAAGTCCTAGACCTGCTGGACAAGCTCCTGCGATACGACCATCAACAGAGGCTGACTGCCAAGGAGGCGATGGAACACCCCTATTTCTGTGAGTCTGCGGAGAAGCTGGGGCCAGCTGGGCTGGAGAGAGGGTCTTGTGTTGGGGAGGAAGTTTCGGCTCCCCACTCAGCAAAAGCCTTGGCAGGTCTGTGGGGCTTTAAAGGCAGTTTCTCTGGAGAGGTTTGCCAGGGTGGAGCTTCCGCTTTATTAAATGCTGTTTCCTCTTCCTGCCTGCTCTGTGTCTCCTGCAGATCCAGTGGTGAAGGAGCAGTCCCAGCCCAGTTCAGAAAACGCTGTGCTCTCCAGTGGCCTGACAACAGCACGATGAAGACTGGAAAACGACGGGTAATTCAAGATGTTTACAAATAAAAGCAAAACCTTCGGTCACACAGTGAAGGGAAATGAACCAAGGACCCTTCCCCCCTTCCCTCCCCTTTATACTCGCAGAAATCTAACCGTGGGGGGGAGGGTCATAAACCTCAGTTCCTCTCTGGTGGTTGTGGTTAATGTAACTCTAACCCTGTGGTACCAAAGCCCTGGGCAAATGGTCTTGCAAGAGTTAAACATGTAGTGATATCCCCAGGGCTCAACATGACTGATTCTGGTTCACATCTCTATGGATCCTTCTCTTCCTTCTCAGTCCAGTCTTTCCCACCATGCTGGTGGGGACAAATTGGCCATTCCACCATCAGCCCTTAGCATGCCTCTTTCTAAACATGCCTTTCTGACTTGTAGACTCTGGGTGAACCAAATTCAGGCTGGGGGTCAGCAGGTGCAACTCTGCTTTGAGGTCCAAGTCCTACTGCTCACTCTGGGCTTGAATTTGGCCCTTGAATTCCAGTTTTAATTGCAAATGCCAGGGAGTTAGGGGGGAGAGGGGAGGTTTAACAAAAAATAAACAACAACAACCCACAAACCCAGCAGCATCTCAGGATTGTCTGGAACATTAAAAACCAAGGCACTGAGCTGAGTTGCTGGGGAGAGGTGAGATCCCCCCTCCAGGTGTGTTTGACAAAGGCTCACTCTGAAAAGAAACTAATAGACCTGCTTTGGAAACTTGTGAATGTGAGGGCTGCTTTTGTGACAGAAGAGGGGAGGGATTATCCAGACTTTCCCACTGAGCTCAGGAAAGTCAGAACTCCCAAGACTTCTTGTGATAGGTGTGCAACCACGTGTACCTCATGACGTGGCTCCCATGAGAATTCGTGCCAGATGCAGACTTGTGCCAGAGCACAGCTCTGGCACGGTTCAATCCGGCACCGCAGGACAGAGAAGCAGAATGGAGGCCTGGGAGGAGAGCACAGGGAGGGGAAGGATCAGCGAAGAGCGGCGTGGTCTGTTGGGGGAGAGGGCTGTGCAGCTCCTGGTCCGGGACTTGGGATCCCACATAGTGTTTTAACAAAGTCAGCCACTTGTTGAATTCTGGGGTGCCGATTCTGTTGCGGGGGGTGGGGGGTTCGTCTTGCGGGTTCTTTCATCAGATCCCTCGATGGCTTTATAGCCCCACGATTCACAGTTGCCTCCTCTACTTGTTCTGTGTGTAATTCATCAAGTGGTTCTGGTGATGCTCAAACCTAGAAGCTGGAGATAGTGTTTTCCCACCAGCACCTAAACACAGAATTTCCTTCTGCGGCATTGTCGAAATAGTTAATTTTTTATAAGGTTGCAATGTTTCTATTTGAAACATCTGTTTACATTCCATATTCCAATAAAGTTCTATTGGCATCGATAGCAGGTCAATCCATTTGTATAATTCACTGAAACCAATAAATATCTATACGTCTGAATGTCTGCTGTCTCAAATCTGTGGGATAGCCAGAAAGAGAGAGTTGGGGTTGGCTTTTCTACCCCGCCTCTTCTGAGTATTTTGGGATCTCTTTAGGTATCGGTTGCAGTCTTTCATGCCATCAGCCCTGAGAGTTTCGCTGTACTCAGAGGGGCTCCAGGGGAGGCGTGAGCTGTTGGTGTATTGTGGGAGTCAGCTCTTCTGGTACGTGGGACTCAACAGGCAGTGCCCAGGTGCTGGTCTCGGACTGTCTGTCACAGAGGTGTAACGTCTGGTCAGAGGAGTCACTGATGTGTGCCTAGAAGTCGTGGATTCTCCATGCGTGTACCCACATGCTTATCTCCTCGCAGCCCAGGTGGATGCCTTTCCCTAAAGCTGTGCTCCTACCCCAGGAAGTGACAAGTGCATGAGCTCCATTATCGGTGGCCAGGCTGAGGAGCTGGCTGAGTTGGGTGATGCTGCCACGCTGCAGGGCCCTCACTAACCTCAACTCTCCTGCAGATGCTGCTTAAGATTTCAGCAAGTGTTCACAGCTCCCTGACCTTCCCACTGCCCTGCCTCCGGGCTGCCTGACCTGAGAGACATTGAGGTCTTAAGCTCTGCCAGCGGCAGTAGGGGTGGTTTTGGGATTTTAACAAGTATTGAATTGGTCCCTTGAAGTGAGGAGTGAACGTTTCTCATAGTCTACCCAAGCTGCTGAGCTCCAAATTGCCTGTCTTTAGCTCTCAGGTGTTGGCCAAGGCAGAAGAAGAAGACAGTTCTTTGGAGGAAGTTCCGTAGGTGAAAGATGTTAATGGTTACATCTGATGCTTGACAGTGTCCAAACCCGATGGAGAAGTTTCAAGGTGATGCTTCAGGAAGTAGCAGTTCTGTCCCTCTGAACTAGGGACAGAAACATCTGGGAACATTCAAGCGGAGGAAAAGAGATGCGCTCCCTAGCAGGGGGTCTGAAACAGATAGATGTCTTTCCCTGGTTGCATTGACCAGAGAGGCAACAACAACCTGCCCTGAATCTCCCCATCTCCCTACACTGGTTGTAGGGCACGAAAAGCTGTGACAGGTTCCTCCAGAGGGAAATAAGTGGTTGCAGCCTGACTACCGCTCTTGTGATGGTGTGTACACTTGGCTGCAGCTCAGGCTGGTTCTTCTGTGCTCGACAGCTCTTCTTTCCTCTGGATCTTACCAGAGCGTGGTCCTACCTGTATGGACAGCCAGGAGCTGGAGGAGTTGATGTCTCGTCCCTCAGAAGGCAGGAACCTGGGGAACATGCAGCTTTGTACCCTTTCTCCTGCATCTGGCTGCTGCCGCCACACGGTGCAGGAGAGCCCTGGTGTGTGTCCTGGCCTTTCAGCTGGCATGGCCCTAGGCTTCTGGCAGAGCGGGTGCAGAGTGGTGTTACACAACGGAGGCCCTTAGCAGGGCTAGAGATGTTTGAGGCAGCAGAGGGAGACAAAGCAGGAAGCTGGGGAGGAAAAAAAAAAAAAAAAAAACAACATGAACTTGTGTCTGGCTGCCTGTGAAAGCACTGCTTTGCTGGACTGCATCTCTCCCTCGCCTTGCTCAGCCCTGCTTTCCCTGCTCACCCTGCCGCCTGTTCTAAAGCAGGCTGAGGTCCCTGCTGTCCCCGTGTCCTGGGGGTCAGTGGCTGGGATGGCTGGGCCTGGCTGGGAGAGGTGTGGCATGGCATGACGTGGGGCAGTACACCTGCCCATCTCCTCGCCACCAGGGCCAGAGGAGCTTTCTGTTGTGCAGGTAGCGTCCTGCAACACTCACTTCCCTCCTCCTGTCTCTCCCCAGGTCCGGTGCTGTTGCTCCCAATTTTCCATAAGCAGAATGAGAACCGTTACCGGCGCGCGTAGAGTGACGGCGGGCAGACTGTGCAGCCTGGGCAGGGCTGCGTGGGGCAGCGTGCCTGGCTGGATGGCACTCACCTTCTTATGAACACAGCCCTTCTGTCCAAGCGTAAAAGGTTCTTCTGCCTTTGGTTCCCTGTTGATCTCCTGACCCAGAAAGCATGGAAATGTGAAGGTTGTGCAAAGCGGGGGGTGGTTAGCCGTTCCTTCCTCCTCCTCCGCTCTCCAGGCTGTTCCCCCTCCCAGCCTCTGACGGACTGTGGTTAGCCAGCTTGCCCCAGTCTCTGCCAAGGTCTGGGGGTGGCAGGGGATGTATCGTGGTGATGGACAGTTCTATATTATAATTGAAAGAATTCTATATTGTTGAATAAAAGTTTTAAAAGAAGCATATGAGGAGTATTCAGTGAGGAGGGAGCCCTGTGGGGCAGGACTGGCCCCCTAGGACTCCATCTGGGGCAGGACCAGCTGTGCTGAAGGATGCCTGCAGCGAAGCCTTTCCCTGTGAACTGCCTGGGTGGGCTCAGCAAGGAGAGCATAAGGAGCTGGTAGTACAGTCTCTGAGAGCAGAGGCAAAAGGGGCCACTTGACACCTTTAGGAGCATTCCTTCTTAGACACCCACGCTCTTCTGGAGGTGCCTGTCCGGATGGCAGCCTGGGTTCTGGTGCTGGCACCCACTTCTTCCAACCCATGGGGCTCGTTCATGGCTGTCTCAGCACACCAGGAGCTCCTTTCTCTTCCTCTGTCCTGGGCTGAGACTCTCCTCCTCCTCCTCCCCTCAGCGCTGCCACTGCAGGCAGCCTTCGCTTCTGAGCCAGTGTTGGGGGCTGGATGTTAACTTGAACTCGGAACTACTTGAAACTCTTGTCTAACCCTTCTGACTGGGCTCTATATGTAGTCGTTCATCTTGCCTTGCCCCACTCCTTCACTCCCCGTGTGTTTTTTCCTCTATGCCCCAGTAACTGAAGGTGCCCGGGCTGAACAAAAGGCTCTATAGGAAGGTCAGACCCAGGGTCCCAGGAGGGGAGTTTGGGTAAGGTGAACCATGGGTGGACCACACAGTGCTGCTCTGCGCTGCCCCTGTGCTGCAGCTGAGGTGGAAATAGAGGAGCTGGTCTTTGCGTGAAGCCTGGGAGTAGCTGTGGAAATTTGCCACCACTCTTCTCATTGAAGAATCTCACTTGGACATGTGCTGGCGTGGAGTCAGACGTGGATGTGTACTTGATGGTATGTGGTAGGTGACCTTAACGTAAACAGTACAGGTAAGTTCAGGTCAGCTCCTTGAGCCCTTGCCACATCAGTTCCTAATGACCGCCCTCATACGCAAGGTAGAGAAGGGCTGTGCTGATCTGCGTAATTAATTTAATTTACTTTTATAGAATCACAGAATAGTTAAGGTTGAAAGGGACCTCTGGAGGTCATCTGGTCCAACCCCTGTGTTCAAGCAGGGACAGGCACCTAGAGCAGCGTACCCAGGCCATCTCCAGACAGTTTTTGAAGATCTCCAAGGAGGGAGACTCAGCAACCTCTCTGCACAACCTGTGCCAGTGCTTTGTCAGCCGCACAGCACAGAAGTGCCTCCCGATGTTCAGAAGGAACCTCTTGTGTTCCAGATTGTTCCCAATGCCTCTTTGTCCTGGCATTGGGCACCACGGAAAAGAGCCTGGCTCCGTCTTTGCTGCACTCTCCCTTTGCAGATCCCGACAAGGTTACCCACCTAGTTGACCAAGGGAAGCCAGTAGATGTGACTTTTTCACTTTTAGCAAAGCTTTGGAAATTGTCTCTTACAGTATCCTTCTAGACAAAATGTCCCTGAAAAAAAGTGTGTCCCTGCAGGGAACAGCCCATTGCAGTGTCTGTCTGAGGCCTACAAGTGTTAGGGAGAAGAATCACCACAAGCTCCCACTGGGCCATGGTCCCTGCAGCACGGTGATGCTCCTGAGTGGTCCTGTGTGGAGCCAGGAGTTGGAGGTGATGATCGTTGTGGGTCCGTTCCAACTCAGGATAGTCTGTGAATATTGCAACTCAGGATAGTCTGTGATTCTATATGAGTGCTATTGCCACTTCCTCCATCCCCCTGGAACTGCTGGGGCTTGCTTCCCATCCCCACTTGCTGCCTGCCTGCTGTTAGAGAGCAGCTGGTCTCTAAAGGATGCTCTTAGTAACTAGCATTTTCCTTTTTCTTTTATTCTTGTTTGTCAAAAATAAACTCTTCTTTGCCGGCTCATTTTTTGTCTTCGGTTTCCCCAGAGTCAGAAAGGTTTTGTTCATTCTTGCACCTTGCAATGCCACCACGGGGCACGTCCCACTTCCTTGAGTTTCTCTGACAGGGTGCTCCAGCCCATGCTGGTGCTGCCTTCTACGCACACTGCCTCTCCGCTCCCCTTTTCTTTTCTGATCCCTTGCTTATCAGCAGCCAAGCTTCCTCTGTTTCCTCCTACAGTGCTCATAGTTCAGCTGGCAAAGTCTTCAACAGAGGCCCAAAGTCTTCAACAGCCTTCATCCAGGTTCCTTCAGCATCCAGAGCTGCTTACTCGCCTTGCCTTCCCGTGTGTTGTGGCTCTGTGTCCTTCCTAATTCCCTTTTTGGTTTCCTCATTTCAGCAGCCCTTCACCCAGTCCCACTCCCGGAGGAAAATCCAAGCTGGGGGAGATGGCTGGAGTCATCTGGGCAGATTCCAGGGTCCCATGCCCCTTGCAGAAGTCGTTGCTTTGCTCTTGTTTTGCCATGCAGTGAGGGCTTTTGGCTCACAGAGGTACTGGCTGAATTTGGTTCTGGTTTTGCAGTCTGAGCACTCTCCTTTCAGCTGGCCCACCGGGACATGCAGCGCTAACAAATTGCTCTGCTCTCCAGCGATGGCCTGTGCTGAGAGGGCATCAGTCTTGGTTGGGATTTCCCAGGCCATGAACCCGGAGCGTGTGCCCCAAGGCAAGCACAGGCTTGCTGATACGAGAGAGAGCTGCTATGTTTGGCTCCAGTAACTGCATCCAACCATGTGAAACTTCAGAGGAGAAACATTTCAGGAGTTTCCTGAAGATCTTATTCCTCTGAAGGCATCAGATTGCTGGGAACTCTGAAGGGCAGGAAATGCTTTAGTGGACAGCTATTTTTGGAGCTGCTCACTTCTTGGACCAGACTGTTCTCTTAAAAGGGGCCTTTTCCTCTGTGTACTCCCCAAAATTCAGTTCTTCTACCGCCTGGGAATGAGGAATGGGGCAGGAAGGAATGTCAGCACCTTGCTAGTGATCCTCCAGGTGGATAACAGCAAGTCTCGCCAGAATACATCTCCCAGAGACCTCTTTCTGAATGCCAGCCTTGGCTGTTAATGTGTGTTGACTTCCCATTACGCTAACATGCCATCTTTGTTTCTGCCCTCTCCTTCAGCCTGCGCATGCCCTAAGCAAGGAGGAGAGACGACAGGTACTATTTTTCTTTAGAATTCACTTAGAAATAGAGACAATTTGAAACTGCAACATATTCCATGTACATCCCTTGCAGCAAAACACGACATTAAAATGGTAAGTGGAGAGCGTGTGAAGGAGCAGGCTGTTCAGGAATGACAGCTGGATATTTGTCCCAGTTGTCTCTTACCATCTAATTAAGGGAACAAGTTATTTAATCATGCAGTGTACTCCAAACAATTGACAAGGTATAGCTGATAATTTCTCAATCATGCCTTGCTTTCATGTGCTCTACTTGTTTGCGTAAGAATTAACAGCCTGATCGTGTGGAATTGTAAACGGAGGAGAAAGCACTGCTATCCCAGCTGCTGCAAGGGACTGTGCATTTGGCACGGTTGAAGCATTTGTGGCCCAAGGGAGAGACAAGCACAACTGGCAAATGATGTGATCACCAGTGGGATTTGAAGGAGGTATTTCTTAGCAACAACAGCTATCCAGGGCCCTGGAGTTAAACAGCACAACTATCAAACTGATGCAGGATGATAAAATTTATGCTATTTGGTGTCTGTACATTGCAGGAAGACGCTATAGCCATTATTTCAGCAGGTAGAAATGTAATATAGTGCTGTTTAAAAATGCAATTTCTAGCTCAAGCTGTCCCTGTTAAGCCTCTTCAGTTGTGCAAGGCTCTGTCTATATGTAGAAGGATTTTCACAACAGTAAAGTTGTACATCAACCTCCCCTGACGTTGGCAAGGCACTGCATCTTACCCCAGTTCAGAAAAAGACAAATATTTCTTTGTAGTCATGCAGTAAGACACAAGAGTTGTTGATGGCACCCTTATCTCAGAGCATGGTGATGGATATAATCCAACAGATAACACTTTCCACTGGAAGCCAGGCCAGAGCTGAAAGCAGTAACAATTTAAAAGGCGTACGTAAACAGCATGAAAAAATAGGGTTATACAATGTAAACTGACATGTCTTGCTCATGCTCAGATAAGAATTGCTTCTGAAGATGAAATAGATTTGGCTCTTGTCCTTGTGCCTCAGAGATTTCCTGAACAAATAAATGGTCCCTTGGCAGCCAGACAGCAGACACTGAAGGGATAGGACTCTACCCACCCATGTACTCATGTGCAAGTGGTTTCATAAATCCTGATTGCAGAGGATTTTGCTCTTCAGCATCAGTGAAGGGTAGTGGCACCATTTTGGCTTCAGCAGAGGCAGCTGGTGAAGGGCAGAGAGGGAGAATCCCTTGCTCCTGCATTCAGCCACATCACCTGTTTCCTACAGTCATGGGAAGCACTTTGCTCTCTTGCCTGCCTCCACTGGTACTTTGGAAAGCCATTTGTGCTTGGGTTTTGGTGCCTGTCTCTGCACTGAGCTGGGTACTTCTGCAGATGTCAGTGGCCCCGGGCAGACTGCCCACAACCCAACGGAGAGCACGCCGAGTCCTTCAGTGGCTGTGCCATCCGTATTCCTAGACCCAGGAGCTGCTCTAGAAGGGCAAATACGCCTCTGTCCATTAACCCACGACTCCAGACCACCAGGCGGCCACAGGTCTGCACGTGCCAGCACAAACAAGCCAGCCACCGGGGCTGCTGGCCTGGGGAGGAGACCTCCGCGTGGCCCAGAGCAGCCCGCAGCAGCCGGGGTCTGAGTGCTGGTGGCACTGCTGCTGCTGTGTTTGAGAGGTTTCCTCCTGGTCTGCCTCAGGGCAGGTGTCTTGGGTGTCGGTGCACAACCCAGCCCATTTCCATGCCAAGATGGAGCAATGTGGCAGCAGGTCCAGAGGGCCACAAAAATGTTGGGGCTCCTCTCCTGTGAGGAGAGGTTGAAGGAGCTGGGGGGTTGTTGAGCCTGAAGAGAACGCTTCGGGGACACCTCGTTGCAGCCTTTCGGTAAATAAAGGGGACTTTAAGGAAGACGAGAAGTCTTTAGCAGAGCCCGTGGTGACAGAAGGGTCACTTTAAACTGAAAGAAGGTAGATTTAGAGGGGACATAAGAAAGAAATGTTCGTGATGAGGGTGGTGACGCGCTGGAACGGGTTGCCTGGAGAAGAAGTGGATGCCCCATCGTTGGAAGTGTTCAGAGCTGGGTCGGACGGGGCTTTGCGCAACGTGGTCTGGTGATGGCAGGGGGCTGGGCTGGGTGCCCCGGCCATCATCGGCCATCCCGTGGTAACGGCGGCCCAAGGAGCGGCCTGAGGGCACGCCCCAGGAGAGACCTGCAGGAGGCTCCTCCGGCAGGCGCGGGGCTGCGGCGTCCCCGCAGCTCCGGCAGGGAGGCGGCACCCCCGCACCCCCGGCACCCCACCGGCGGCGGGCGAACGCCGAGCCCCGCGCCCAGGCCGCGGCCCCGTTGCCCCGGCAGCGCCGCCCCCGGAAGCGGCGTTGAGCGGGGAGCGGAGCCCGGGGGACGGCGGCGCCGCCACCCGGCAGCGCGCGGCAGCGGCCCCGGCCCAGGCCCCGATCGCGGCGGCGCTGCTGCTGCTGCCGTGTCCCTGCGCGGAGCGGCGGCCCCGGCCCCGCCGCCATGTTCAAGAACACGTTCCAGAGCGGGTTCCTCTCGGTGCTCTACAGCATCGGCAGCAAGCCGCTGCAGATCTGGGACAAGAAGGTGCGGAGCGGGCCGGGGGCGGCGGGGCCGGGGCGAGCCGAGGGCGGCGCTGTGCCTGCGTGCCTTGAGCCGGGGGGGTTCCTCCTCCGAGCCTCTCCGCGTCGCGTTTTCCCCCCCGCCTGTCCTCGGGGTGCCTGTGCTGCCCGCCCCGGCTGTGCCCCCGCTTGGACGCGGCGCTGCGATGTGGTGCTGTGCCCGAGAGCAGGCTCCCCGCTGCCAGGCGCCTTCAGCCCCTCGCGTTTCGGCCTAACCCGGGTCTCTGATGGCTTGGAAAAAAAAAGCAGAAGCCCCCACGGCAGCTCGGCGGGGTCGTGTGCTGCCCGGAGAGGGCTGGTGCGGGTACCAAGTGGGGATGGGGACAGGCCCAGCCGGCCCAGCCGCCTCCCCGCTGCCTCGGGGGGCTGCCTGCTCCCGTGTGCCTGTGTCGGGGCTTCTGCGGGAGCGCCTCTGGTCTTAAAAAGGGATCGGCAGCTTGTTGGTGCGAGGCAGGGCCAGCACGCAGAGGGACGCAGCATGCCTCTAGCCTGGGTAAAGCCGCAGGCAGCCTGGCCTGGCCCTGCTCAGAGGAGGTTGTGGTGGAGACCTGAAGGATCTGCCGGCACGAACTGCCCCGTGTGTGGTGGCACCGCTGCGTGCATGCGGCTTGTGGGGTGTGCAGCAGGAGCTGGGCTCCTGGGGTTTACATAACAGTGTCTGTTTGTACACAAGGCCTGACCAGGCTGGCCGGAGAAGATTAACGCAGAGTCTGCAGTGCTGTTGCCAAGAGCAGCACCTGTGTGTGTGTGTGTGCAGGGTGCTTTGTGTCACCCGCTGTAGTGCCTGTGTGCAGCCAGTCCTTAGCACTGCCGGGTCGCAGCCGGCCCTGTGAGCAGCAGAGCCACACCGGAGTGCTTGTGCTGCTCAGGTTTCTGTCCTGAGGGAGCACCTCTAGCTTGGATGAGCTTCTTGTGAACACTGCCTCGCTCACAAAGGTGTGGAGGGAACCTGGAGTGGGTTTTCTGACTTCTTCACCCACGGATGTCAGTGCATTCAGCCTTTCAGTTCACTTTCGCATATAAAATGAGTTGAGGTTGTGGGTTTGTAACGGCTTCGTCACTGCTGTTCTAACACCCTTGGTGCATTTATGGCAGCAGGAGGCAAAGGCTGGCACGTAGGACATGTGGGAGCTGAGAGAGGAGTCCTCGCAGGTCACGCGTGGCCGTCACCTCTTTACAGCTCCTCCAGAGCCCCGGGTTGTGCTGTGGTTCTGTTTGTTGGGCTGTATGAACTTAAACCGAGGGAAGTGCCACTGGTGCTCTGGGGCTGCCACACTGCTGAGGAAGGCTCCTCGGCTTGATGCAGGAGTTGCCAGGTCTGCAGCAGCGGGGCAAGCCGGTGCCTGGCTGGGGCAGCGTGTGCTTGCTGGCGGGGCACCGTGCTTGCCGGCGTGCAGGAGGCGCGTGGACAGAGCCTGTACCCGCGCTGCCCGCTGCTGGGCTGGGTGCTTTCACAGCAGGCAAGCATAATGACTGCCAACCACAGTCCGTACTGGAGAAGTGAGCAGGCCTGAAGTGAGTATGTGATCAAAAGTTGTGAGGATTTTTCCAGTTTTTTATTTCTGGGGAAATGCTGATCTGTCCAAACACATCCCAGGAGTCTTACAGCTCTGGCATTTCTACTGGAGAGGGTTATTTGGGGCTGGGGCGTCGAGAAGGGGAGAAAACTTGATGGTAATTAATACTACAAAAATCAAGACGAGCCAGCAGTGTGCCCTGGCAGCCAAAAAGGCCAGCCGTGTCCTGGGGTGCCTCGGGCACAGCTCTGCTGGCTGGTGAGGGAAGGGATCGTCCTGCTCTGCTCCGCACTGGTGCGGCCTCACCTCGAGGACCGTGTGCAGGTTTGGGCACCAAAATATAAGCACATAAAACTATCAGAGAGCATCCATAGGAGGGCTACAAAGATAATGTAGGGTGTCAAGAGTGTGACACTTGAGGAGCAGCTGAGGGCCCTTGGTTTGTTCAGCCCAGAGCAGAGCAGGCCGAGGGGAGGCCTCATGGCAGCCTGCAGCTCCCTCTGAGGGGAGCGGAGGGGCAGGCGCTGAGCTCTGCTCTCTGGGGACAGCGACAGGACCTGAGGGAACGGCATGGAGCTGGGACAGGGGAGGGTCAGGCTGGGGGTTAGGGAAAGGTTCTGCACCCAGAGGGTGGTCGGGCACTGGCACAGGCTCCCCAGGCAGTGGTCACGGTACCCAAGCCTGTTGGTGTTCAAGAAGCGTTTGAACAGTGCTTTAACATATAACCTGATCGGCAGACATATGGTTTGATTTTTAGGTGGTTGTGTGTGGAGCCAGGAGTTGGCCATTGAGTCTTTGGGGGTCCTTTCCATCTCAGGATAGTCTATGATTCAAGGATCTCTGCTGTTTCTTGGCTGCTGTGGATCCAGCCAGCAGCGAAAGCGTGTCCCTGCAGGGAACGGCCCATTGCAGTGTCTGTCCGAGGTCTGCATGCGTTAGGCAGAAGAATCGCCACAAGCTCCCACAGAGCCATGGTCCCTGCAGCACAGGGGTGCTCCGTTGGCACTTGAGCCCTCTTCTGCCACTGCTGGGCGTGCCTCCCACCCCCACACGTCCTAATGTGGTCTTTCTTGTCTGCAAAATTACCAGCAGATGGTGATCCCCCCCCCCCCCGTCCCCACAGTGAAAAACGAGGGGAATCTCAAGCCTTTGTGACACGGGGAAAGCATGTCAAGCATGTCTTGTCTGGCCCTTGTAGCACACACACCACTTGCCTCGATGGAGGCAGTAGGATGTGAAGGCTTCTTCATTTGACAAGAGATAGAAGCAGGGCGCTAAGAGCCTTGCCTTGCTGTGCCACGTGGGAGCGTGCCATAGTGTCCCTCTGTGGGGCCAGATGCAGTCCTGCCCTCCTCTCCCTTTTCCCCACAGCATATAAGCTCCGGGGCAGGCCCTGGCAGTGACACCTGCTAGGCTCCATCCCTCCCAGCCACCAGCGTCCTGCCCCAGGGCCCTCCGGCAGCACCACCGCGGCTGGTCCTCAGCAGGAGTGCAGCGACTGCCCCCCGTGCTGCTGGTAGCTGCTGGCATGTGCTCTCTTCTCCGGCCTTCCTCTGTTGCTGAGCCTCTCCTGGAGACCCGTCCGTGAGAGGGTTTCCGTTTGCCTTTTGTGTGGACTCAGAGCCCTCTGTTTGTTCCTGCGGCGTCCTGCCACTGTCGTCCCCCAGCCAGTGTGTGGAGACGCTTGCCGGTCTCCAGGAGACCTGTTGATGCTTTTCCACAGAGCGAAGGGGAATGGCTTGAAGGAGCTTTTCAGACCTATTAATCCTTGGGCTGACTGTCTGTTCTGCTGGCAAGTCGAGGCAGAATGTCATAGCAATTTCAAATGCTGTGGGGAGGATGCAAGCTCAGCCAGCATTCGACACCCATCTGAGCATCAAATGAGTGTTCTGCCACCAGGATGCAGATAGCAATTTCCCTGATTGACGTGGTGGGGGGTGAGAGGTCCTTACCGCAGTGTTATCAGGGACTCTTGCAGCCCTTCTGACTTGGTAATGTGGGGACCCCCCTTTGCTTCTCTCACACCGCGTCTTTGTCTGGGTGGCCCCAGATTTCTGCGCCTCGAGCGCAGCAGTCGGCACCGCTCGCGGACCCTGGGTCTGCGTGCACCAGCAGCCAAGCCCGGCAGCTTCTGCTCCTGCCTCTTGTTCTGCTGCCTCTCACCGCCTGCCGTGGGTGATGGCGATGGCGCCAGCCATGTGTCACAGCTGCTGCTGTGGCTCCAGCCTCACACAAGCCCATCACCATCTGGCGGCGGCAGCAATTCGGGAGCAAGCCTCCAGAGGTCGGCCTTAGACCGTGCCGCTCTGGCTTGCTTTCCTTACGGCCTTTGTTACCTTGGCTGAGTGTGGCTAGCAGCAATGACAGCTGTAGGACATTCCTGTGTTAAAAGACAATGAATTGTCTGAAGCTGTGGCTCCCTTAAACCCTAAGAGGTTTGGGATACACATCTGTGAAATTAGCTTTTTCAGCTTCTCCTTAGACAGCACATAACTTCCTGGTTATCCCAGTTCAGAGGAAACTTGAAGGAATTTTCTGTTCTAAGAAGGCTACTTCCCTTTCTACCAGCTCCAAAAATCCACCTTTGTAGACTTAAGGCAGCTAGAAAATAGTAGCTGAGTAGAGATGTGGAGTGTTGTGTTTATCTTTCTAAAATTTCTGAAATTAGCCCTTTCTGCCTCACTGTGAGGTAGAGGAAAACCCCTCGAGATGGGGCTATTGCAGAGCCACTGCTGGGAGTATCTCCTCTCTTTTCGGTTTCTTTCATCCTCTCTGGCCATGCTGAGGAAGAAGAGCTGCTTCTTTTCATTGTCTCTGTAATCTGGGGAAGGAAAGCCCTCCACAGGCTAAGGACGGTGACCTGGTGGCAGATAGAAGCACTGCTGAGTAATCAGTTTAAAGCATGTTTAGCTGTACTCTGTTTCTGTCCTTCCCAGAGAAGTCCAAGCTCGAACCTTCTTGTGCATAAGGCACCCTTGCTGAAAGCTGTCCTGCACGGTGCGGAGGCAGCCTTTGTTCCATAGTGCTGTGTCGTGCTTGGGCAGGGTTATTTCCTGGTGTTAAATCAGCATGCTACACCCCTGTGGGTAACAGGATTTAATTTCCTTTATGCTAGTTACTGCTTATAACAGAGAGAGGTACATGGGGCTTCTGCTGGGCTGATGATGAAGGGGAAATAAAAGGGGAAAGAGGAAGGGGGGAAAAGAAGTTGCTGGCGCAGGTAAGGGGGAGAGTGGAGAAAGGCATGGAGCGCAGATCCTGTGTGGTTGTTTTCTCCTGAACAGCCTCATAAACCCACGGGTGCTGCGTTTGGTGCAGTGTCCTGTGAGGATCCTCTCTCTGAGCGTAATGCTTTCTGGAAGCGTTTGCGTGGGCTCGGGGCAGGGTTACGAGCAGGCTGGCTGGACCAGCTGCACTCCGGCACTTAGCGGCAGGGGCTGCGTGACCCAGGCTGAGGTTTCCTGAAAGCACTTAGTGGTTGCTCCAAGCCACTCAGAGACAGGCAGGGAGGTGGGGCTGCTTCAGCGCTTCTCTTTCTTCCAGCAATGTGTGCGATATCCCCCAGGTAGGTTCCTGTGAGGAAACGAACTGGGAAGATAAATTGCCAGACTTGTAAATCATTTTGTGGCTCCCGACTGGAACCATCCCATTAGAAGCTTAATGTATCCTGAATATTAGCGGTGGTGATAGGTGCTAAAGAAATTAATTTGTGAAATTGGAAGGAGATGCAATTTGCTGATCTAGCATTGAGGAAGGCTTAATTAGCAAAAGTACCTTTTAAATTGAGATTAATTTGATGGGAAAAGAGCTGCTTCGTTAAGGAAATAAATCCTGAGATCCTGGGATTCGGCTACCTTTCTTGTGGAGAAAAATAAATTTGTGTTGGCTCCTGGTTCCTGCCTGGCCTTCCTGAGCTCTCCACAGCTGTGCCCCTTGGCAGGGCAGGCAGTGGCTCTGTGCTTGTGCGCTCTGTGTTTGCAAAGAGTTTGAACCAGTCCCATGCCTGGTCCTGCGTTTCCGCAGAGGCAGCCAGCTGTGCCCGGCAACAGGCTGAGGCCCTGTGGTGGCTGCTGGTCGCTCCCTTTGCTTGCATCTGTGCTGCCCATGCTTGCTTTTACCCCTTATCGCACTTTGGATTGCTCTTGCTCTGACATTGTTCCTTCTGTTTGTTTGGGCGTCTTATGTGAGGCTTGAGTCACTTGTGTTCGCTGTAGCGTGGGTGAATAAATTCATGTCTTGCACTCAGTCTCTGCACAGGCTCTGCCTTGGAGGCCTGGCGCTCTGGGGTGGTGATCAAATCTTGAAAACAGAGATGTCCAGGGCAGTAGGAGCCAAGTGAAATAGAGGGGTCTTCCCAGGGTCTTTTTCCCCTTGTCCATGTGTCTCCTGATTTCTCTCTTGAATAATGTCTAACCCGCTTCTCTTTCAGGTGCGCAATGGCCATATCAAACGAATCACCGATAATGACATCCAGTCACTGGTGCTGGAGATTGAAGGAACTAATGTCAGGTAGGAGAGGGCTGCTTCTGCCCTAGCGTGCCCTGGGGGCTTGGTCCTGGAGCTGAATGAAAGATGTCGGTGCCCAGCAGACATTTCTTCAGGCTCTACCATGGTCTCTTTGTCCATAAACTGAAGGAAATGATCTGGGGTCAGATCGCTGCTGCCTCTCTGGCAGCGTACTATGCCTCTGAGAATCACAAAGGTTGAGGCTGACAGGGACCTCTGGAGGTCATCTGGTCCAACCCCCTGATCCAGCAGGGCCACCCAGAGCAGCTTGCCCAACACCATGTCAGATGGATTATGAAGACCTCCAAGGAGGGAGACTCAACAACCTCTCTGGGCCACCTGTGCCAGTGCTCCATCACCTGCACAGCACAAAAATACTTGCTGAAGTTCAGAAGGAACCTCCTGTGCTCCAGTTTGTCCCCATTGCTTCTTGTCCTGGCACTGGGCACCACTGGAAATAGCCTGGCTCTGTCCTCTCTGCAGCCTCCCTTCAGGTATTTACAGACATTGATGAGGTCCCCCTGATCCTCTTCTCCAGGCTGGGCAGACCCAGCTCTCTCAGCCTTTTCTTTTAGGAGAGGTGCAATGCAATGACCTCTTCCTGGATATATGTGTGGAATTCCCTGTCATCCTCAATGGGACTGAAGGGAGAGTCCTTTTATTTTTCCATCACTTAGGAAAAAATGATGTATTTGGTACCTGGTTCCCACTCAGTACCAGCTACTGAGAAAGCAGTCCTCTGCCTTCTGTATCTGTATTGCCTGAGGCCTGCTCTGCTGCTCTTCACATGTGACAGCTACTCCTGACAGCAGAAAGGAGCATCAAAGAGAGACTTACGAGGCAGATAGCTTATGTTGCTGCACTTAGCCACCCTGTCCCCACCAACTGGAGAGGAGGACGCGGGCTCCTCCATTAGCGGGCTCCGCGTCCCCGCAGCCAGGGGCTGGTTTGGAGCAGGGTGCTCCTTATAAGGGAGCAGAGACTCCTCTCCTGCAGGCAGGCTGCGCCAGCGCTGCTCTTCCTCCCAGGATGTGTTGATACAGAACTTGCCAGACATGACGTGTATTTGTAGGGCTTGTGACCTCTGTCCTCCCAGCTATATACAGCACACAGGGCTTCTGCTGTGCTCTGGGGAGCTCTACCTGCTCCTTAAGGAGGTTGTATTAAGAAACAGTGCTGACATAGCCTTGAAATGAGGGAGGTGAAGCCATTCAAGAAGATGTTTCCCGCCCTGGGTGGGAAAAGTGGGGTTTGAAATGTCATCTTCGGGCCTTTTAGCTTGTTCACCCTGCAGCTTACCTCTGAAACTCTCCCTCCTGTTACAGGAAGCCCTAATTGTTGCTGAGATCTTACGGTCACAGCTTGCTCTTCCTGCCTGTCCTCCAAGATTGCATTAGGTCAAGTGAAAGTCTTGGAACTTGGGACTGTGTGCTTTGTGCCATGTGAGATCCTAAAGCATTTTTCTGTCCCCCTTAGTACCACATACATCACATGCCCTGCTGATCCAAAGAAGACCCTGGGCATCAAACTACCTTTCCTAGTGATGATCATCAAGAACCTGAAGAAATACTTCACTTTTGAAGTGCAGGTGAGGAGGGCAGAGTGGGGAGTCCCTCCAGGGACTAGTGAGGAAGCTGCCAGGGGGCCTGTGCTCTTACTGGAACTGACCTTAGCCGCATGCGGTCCCCAGAGCAGTTGTGCTATCACGGCTCTACGGGGTCTTCTGCAGACAGTCACAAGCTCACCTTGTCAAGCTCATCAGTCAGCTCACAAGTGTGACATAGCAGCCATTCCTGAAAGTGGGTCTGTTTGCTGTTAAAAATACTTGTGCTGCAAAATGAGGAGGTGAGAATGGGAGAGCCCCATCTCAGAGACAAGTGGAGCCTGAATCTAGAACAGATGCTGTCTCGGGAGCTGGAGGCCTCTGTCACCAGGGTCAGCAGCCTTTCTTCGTTGCCCCAGGTGCTGGATGACAAGAACGTACGCCGGCGCTTCCGGGCCAGTAACTACCAGAGCACAACTCGGGTGAAGCCCTTCATCTGCACCATGCCCATGCGGCTGGACGACGGCTGGAACCAAATCCAGTTCAACCTCTCGGACTTCACACGCCGGGCCTATGGGACGAATTACATTGAGACCCTAAGAGTTCAGGTAAGCCGCAGGTTCCTACCCACAGGAACCAACCTGGCAGTCTTCATGCTGGCTGGGGACAGCCTTGCTGGAGATTGGGAATCCAGGCTTAGCCCCAGCTGGTTCCTCTGCCAGTCCAGCTCTTGGCAGAGCTGGGAGAGCAAAGTCACGACTGAGATAGCGGGAGGTCTTGATGCTGCCTCATACCACCAGGCTAGACGGGGATGGAGGAGTCCATTTCCATCTTGTTTCTGTTGCTGGCTGTCGAGAGTCACAGTCCCCCTCAAGCTCTCTGCAGTGTGCTACAACGTCCTGGGTGGATGCTAGCCTGGAATTAGCTGTGTGCTGCTGTACTGTCCAAGTGCACTGGGCAGCAGCGGGACAGGTGGAAGCCCGTGCTGATGCAGGGTGGTATGTTCCTTCCATATCCCTGGTCAGGCTTCTTTCCTAGTGCAGGTGGAGAGACCTGCTGAAGGAAGTCTCAGTGAAGGCCGAGTCTCTTGGATCAGAATGATGCAGTGTTTGTTCCTGCTGAGGACATGCAACTTGTTTCTTATGCTAGGGATTCACATTTACTGTGTCCAGTGGCATGTGTTATTCTGAGCACGCCTGTTCCTTAGTATGATGGGAGAGACTGCTGCAGCTCCTTGTGGGGTTACCCTGAGGTCAGCAAACAGCCCTCCTGGGAAATGTCTGGCTTCTTGGGTACCCACGAGGGAGACTGGAGTGACTCCAGCTGGTAGTGGAGGCAGCACGGACTGGACGGTCTCATTCATGACCTCAGATTGGCCCCAGAGAGGGAGTGTTAAAAACGCAGCAGGTTGAGAGTTGTCTTCCGGGCTATTGCTGATACCTGTGGAGAAGCAGAGGTGGGTTCACAGCAAAGAACTCTTTGCTATGAAGCAACTAAGACAGATCTCGATTGGTAGAGATGCTGGAAGTTGGTCATGCTTCCTGAGACAGCCTGAGCCACTGGCGAGAGCAGCTAACGCAAAGCAGAGGGCATGGGCCCATGTTTCTTCTCTGATGTTCTGCTAGATTCAGAGGGAGTTGGTGAGGCCTCCTGAGAAGGCTTAGGCCAGGACACTTACAGTGGGTAGCCAAAATAGGTCTCCTTCCTTGCAAAACAAGGAAGGATGTTGGCTGACGGGTTAGTTTTTGGTCCCCATAACAGTAAGAAGAGCTGGCATGCTGTGGCATGTTGTCCCCATACCTGTAGTGTGGGGAAGAGTGGAGCTGCTAGGGGGAACGTAGTGGGGGTGCTGGGGCAGGAGGGACAGACCAGCTAGCAGCAATGGGCAAGCTGGAATGACTTAACGGTGGTGCAGGCTGCTGAGCCGAGGAATCTACACTGCTGCATGACTGGAAAGCTGGATGTGGAGGAAAAAGGACTCACTCTCTTTACTTTGACTCTTAGATACATGCCAACTGTCGCATCCGACGGGTGTACTTCTCTGACCGGCTGTACTCTGAGGACGAGCTCCCAGCTGAGTTCAAGCTGTATCTGCCTGTCCAGAACAAGGCCAAGGTGAGCTAGCGCTGGGCAAGGAGGGCAGTAGCAGCAGTGGGGCCAGGCTAGCATTAATTCTTTCCCTGCTGCCTGTACAATCCAGAATTTATTCTAACAGCAGAGTTGTCACCAGCTTTGGCCTGCAGCCAAGGAGCACCCTCTTTGTTTCCAGGATGAGCAGCCTGTGCTGAGTGGCTTTCCTGCCAAAGCACATGGAAGTTGTCATTCCCATCGAGGAGCAGAGAGAACTGTGCAGCTGCTCCCCACGTCCTTTCTGTCCGTGTTGAAGGACGCTGGACAGAGTGGCAGCCTCCCAGCATCTCTCTTTAGCTTTGGCCCGTGACTCAGCACGGTGCCTTTGCTATTCACAGCTAGCTGCAGCTCCGCCCTTGTCTTCCAAGGGTGGTGGGGCTGCGGGGTGGGCAGGGGGTGGGCGGGCCTGTGGCTGTCCAGCAGGAGGAGATGCTGAGCTCCGCGTTCCCAGTGACGGGACAGGAGTCCTTGGTGTATAGGCAGCAGTCTTGAGGCTCTGCAGAGAAGCACCTCCTTTGCCAGGGCCAGGATGTCCCGGTGCAGATGCTTGTTTTAGCAGGGAAGATTCCTTGGCAGAATCTCAAGGATCTTGGGCACTGATCTTAGTGGAAGATGGAGGCAGTGTTAACAGTAGGCAACACCTCTGAGGAATCTATCACTGCCTTCTGGGCTGTCCAGGGAACGCTGAGCCCTCCCAGTAGTGTTACTTGTATGTTTAGTGTCCTGTTAAGTGTCTCCTTTCTTTTCCCTGCTCTGTCCAGCAATAACACCACGTTCAGAAGAGATGCGAGAAATATTTGGGATCAACACAAGCAGGTGGAAGAGATGGCCCTGCTGAAGCAAAGTTTTCGATCAGCTCACCTTGTCTAGGGTAGCTTAGATTCATCTGGTATCCCTCTTCTAGACAGGACACAATTAACCATGTAACAGGTCTGGGACTATGTTGTTGGTGTGCGAGTTGCACAGAATCAGAGTTTTCCTAGCTGTTCCTAAAGTGCTGAGCCTAAACACTGCAAGTGGCATAGTACCTGATCTCACGTTGCACAAAGGTTGCACAAAGTGGCCACAGTCCTTTCAAATAAAGGATTCAGCGGGAATTACAGGGTTAAGTGTGCCCTCTTGAAGATACCAACTTTATCTTTCTTTCCTTGTTTTCCATCTCTTATTTTATATATGCTCTAAGTATGGATGTAATACTTGCTCTTGGAAAATTATTAAACATATGACTTTGTTTGTTTGTAAGTCTTCTCCTGGCATCGTCCTCCTTTGGTGGGTCCTTTAATTTCCATGTGTTAGCACTGCGGAAAGTGCTGAGGAGTTTCTTTAGGAACTTAAATGTTAGGATTTGTCTCTGAATTTGTCTTTGATTGGCAGCCTCACTTTTTAAGGGTCAGCACAGATGCGGACAACAATAATCTGGAGAGAGGAAAAATACCAGGGTTTCAGTAGAGGAGACAAGATCTGTTGTACACAGTAGCTTATTCCAATTCAAGATCTGGGGATAATTGACCTGTGACAAAACCCATAGTGTTCACTTTTGGTACATGGAAATAGGTTTTTCGTTCCCTGCTTATTTGAAGCCATTTTCCCAGCAGTGACAAATTGTTCTTACCTGCTTGTTAAACGGGCACAGCTCTGATAGCAGCGTAGTTAAACAACTCAATCCTGCTCTCAGCCAAGCATTTAGCAGCTACTTATAGCAAAAGGCACACAATAGCCTTCCAGCTGCCAAATTGTTCCTTTCCCTGGGGATCAAAGGGGAGGTTTAGCAAAGCAGCAGAACAGAAGCGAACAGAAGCGGAAGTCTTTTCCTGTTCTGAAGCTGCCCTTCCCTGTCTCAGACCAATTTGCCTTTGTTGTGGGAAGGCATACTGAGAGGAGGCTGCAAACCTCTACCAGTAATGGAGAAAGTCTGGGAGAATCTGGGGGAATCTGTTGCCTTTCCTCGCTGAGGCCAATCCCCAGCAGCTCCTTGGGCTGGTGGGTACCGTGGGCTGGTATTGGTCCCTCCCTGGTTCTGGGCTGTGCAGCAAATCGGGAAAACTCCCCCGTACATCATTGTCCTGTAAAACAAAGCTGGTGTCCACTGGAGGAGAGTGTGCTGGGGGACATCTGCCCTGAATCTGCAGCAGATTCTGAGTTCAATCCAGCTGGTTTAAAGGCTTGACATTGCTGGCCGAGGGTACACAGCTGCTCCTTGACACGGGCTCCCTGTGGGTCACCTATAGTGCACTTGCCTTGTATGCACCTTGAAGCTGCCGTGATTTGAAAGGGAGGTACTGACCGTGTGCTGCCGACCGGTGCTGAAGGCTTTATGGAGAAAATCTTTCTCATTTTTATAGCAGTTGAATAGCTTGGTAGCTCCAAGGAGCCAAGGCAAGGAAGCCCACGTGGGAAGGCACCATCCATCTTGCTTTGATGTCTGTCATGGCTTGGCTGGACTTGAGCTTTGTCGAGTGGAGTCACGCTGCATCGTGTGCCGGGGATCGGTCTGAATGAAGTCTATGGCTAGGCTTCCCTACAGGTTTGCAAAGCTCGCCAGGCCTGTGGGAGCAGGGGAGTCAGCTGCTGAGGGAATCCATCAAACCCTGGCAAGGTAAGGCGTCCCTTCCCACGGGCCCTTGCTCAGGAGCACATCTGCAGAAGTTGCCAGCAGCCAAATGCTCACACGGCATGGCTGCTGCCTTTCCGAGCCCAGTGGGCCCCCATCGCTGGCTGTCCCTCATCCACTGAGGATTTGGTCCTGCTCTGGGTGGCTGACCTGAACTGCATTAGCACAGGTTAGGCTCCCTGGGTCCCCGAGCTGGCTGCCTCTGGGGGGGGATGAGATGGGCCCTGCTGCCAGTTCCTGTGCGGTCCCTAGGAGCTGTGCCAGCGGGTTTGCTGGGATGAACTCCTAGCCACAAACCCTTACATCTACGTGGGCTTTGTGTATTTTTTTTTTTAATATGAAGGAGAATACTGAATCTTCCTGTTTATATGCTGTACAAGGTGGAGCATCATCAGATACTGTCCCTTTCCTGTAGGGGCAGATTATGGTGGGTTTATGGAGTGCAGTTCAAGAATAATCCTATTTTAATCCAGCTCTCCCTTTGGAACTTTAATTATCCCATTGTTGTGAAGGCAAGTAAAGTTGGGATGTTCTTTCCCCTCCCCACAGGAGAAGAGGATGCTGCTGGCAGTCAGGCCAAAATACCACAGGAATCGCATCAGTAGTCACTTTCTAGAGTAAATGCGCATTAGCAAAACTCCTGTGATGAAGGGTATGGCTTTCTACTGCTTGGGTTAAGGCTCTTGACCCAGCTGGGATGCAACATCCCCCTACGTGGGAAGAGTGGATGCAGGAGGGATGCAGGTCCACAAATGGGAGCCTCCCCCATGGACGGCTGCTGCATGCGTGTTCTCCATGCAGAAGTGCACAGTGGGATTTCCTGGGAAGGGTTTCTGCCCTTTGTGCTCTGCGACCCGGGCAGAAGTCTGTGTCCAGCCCGGTGGAGAAGCAAGACATTGGTACAGGCTTCTGTCCCTGCTTCTGGCTTTTCCCTTGCTCTTTGTCCCCTTCCTGTTAAGGGGATCCTGACATAAAGCACCAAGAGCAGGGTCACAGGCTGGATCCCTGGTCTGGAGTGTGCTGAGAAGGTGTGTGACAGCTGCGTTGTCTCCTCAGCTCCTTGCCTTGCAGAGGAGTAAGCCTCATTTGCTTCTGATCATGGAGATGATATCCAGGAATCAAGCAGATCTGGGCCAAACTTGTATTCTTGCCCTTTTTGCCTCCCTTTCTGTATCTTCCTGGATGTCTTCCGCTAAATATTTCTCTCTCTATAGAGGGATTATACCTCCAGCATGAAGCTAATCCTCTGCAGCTGTTGTCCAGTGTGGGTTGGGTGGTGCTGGAGGCAAGGGAAATATTTATCTTAAGTTTTGCCATTGGATACTGCCCAGGAAAAATGAATGACCGTACTGGGGGCTTTTGCCACTTCTGCACACGGCGGGAGGTGACCTTCCTGCCATGTGCAGGAGAGGACTGAGCACTTCCCCTGGTGAGCTGCACCACGGGCCCACCCAAGCAAGGTTTTATTTGGATGCGGGAGCGGCTGTGTGCCCTGACAGCTACCCCTGGTACCGGACGGGGAAAGCCTCGGTGGCGCTGGAGGTGAGAAGATGATAGATGTGAAGTTGTGCTGAAACAAACCTGCAGACTGGCTGCTTTGCTGTCACTTGTGTGTTGCCCCCACGGCCCCCAGGGTGACTTTCCTCCCTGTGAGATGAAGGCTCTGGCATTAAGGAGAGCAGGCAGGTGGCTGCAGGGTGGCCTTGAGAGGAGGTAACGGGTGCAAGCAGCGCACACGGGACAACCTCGATGTGCCTGGTGGATGTGTCCCACCCACAGTGGAGCCATCTTAGCACCACTGTGCGCCCCTGCCCAGGTAGCATCCTGAGCCACAGCCCTTCCTCATGGTGTGTCATGGTCATAGCAAGTGGCTTTTCATGATTCCCTTGACTCCACAGCTCTTCCCTCTGTCCTCCTGCAGCAGCATTTCCTCTGGCCTTGAGGCAGGCAGGCAGTGCTTTGGCGTGTCCTGGCCCCGGCTCTTCCTCTACGCTGAGCCCAGCTTCCTCCCTACTTTCCGGGTCCTCTCCCTGCAGCATGCAGGGATCCATGCCCTGGCTCTGCAGAGGAAGGGGAGGGTGGGGGCTCCTGCTGCAGCTCCTTGTCCGGGCCCGTGGGCTGCAATCCTTCCCTTTTGCCCTATCAGAGGACAAAGCATGTCAGCCCCTGTGACAGCACTGAGTAGGCAGAAGCAAGTCCCTGCCAGCCCTGGTCTCCCCCATCACCCCTGTGGGCAGGATGCGGGGCGCATTGGGTGGATGGGGCTCTCCCTGCAGATGGAGCCTGCTGCCCTTGGAACAGAGGGAGGGGAACTGAGGCAAACTGCCCTGGGGGCAGTGGGTGCTGCAAGGAGTTGCTCTGGGTGCTGCTGGGTCTCCTTCCCATGGCTGCAGAGGTGGCCCCCAGTGTGCCTGGCCCCCGGCCGGGAAGGGGAATGGGGCAGGGTCCACTTTGCCCTGGATTGTGCAGCCACAGGCTCTGGTCTTGCCTGAGCCAGGACATTGTGGCAGGACGATGTGGGTGCAGGACAGCTGAGGACAGCCTTTCCGCCAGCCCTGGGTCACCTCCTGCCCCTCTGCAGCGCAGAGCTGTGGGTGCCAGGGGCCCCATCCCAGAGGACGCTGAGTTGCGGGTCTTTTCCAGGTTGGGCTTCTCCAGACTATTTTGGGAAGCTGGGACTGCCCAGCGGGGGTGTATCCTGGCAGGGCTCAGCTGAATGGGACTCCACGCCTTGAGCCATGGAAAGCTGCTGGGAGAGGCAAGGTGCTGAGCTCCGACCGCTCCCTGGCTGGGGCTGAGGAGTGTCCCTGCCCTCCCGAGGGGCTTGTCCACATGGCTGGAGGAGCACTGCTCCCACTGAGGGCATGCAGGACAGAGCGGGAGCCAGCAGTGAGGAGCCTGAGCCCTGCTGAAATGCTGGGGATTGTCTCTGGCAGGTCCCTGGCTGCTGTCAGCAAGCGTTTCCAGATGGCCCCGGGCTCCTGGCACCAGCTCCGCTATAGCATCCGGGGAAAAGCTGGGGGTGGGAAGTGACGTCCCAGCTGGCCTACGCGGGACAGCCCCGGCCCCTGCTCCCACACGGCTCCTTCGCCTCTCAGACTGCTCCCAGGCCTTGTCCTCCGCTGCTGCCCCTGCATCAGCAGCACAGAGCCGCCCCTCGCCGAGGCAGGGCAGCCTGCGGAAGAGGATGCCGTGAGCCTCTGGCCCTGGGCATCCTTGGCCAGCTCCGTGGCATCTTGGGGTGCCAGGTGCTGGGTTTCACCCTGCTCCCTTCCAAGCCCTCAGCACCCCCAGGAGAGCTGGGGGGAGCACAGCAGCCGTGGGAAATGCGTCTGCCGTGGGAACTGCAGCTGTGCCGGCCTCTGGCGCTGCCTCTGCGGGGGCGGGAGTGCCGGGTCCCAGCCACACGTTCCCGCTGCTTCGCCTTTCGGCCGGGTTCACCCCTTTTGTAACCCCGGGTTGGGAGCAGGCTGGGCCCACCGGTGGCTCCACAGAGCCCCCGGTCCTCCCAGGTGCGGCCGCAGGACTGGCACCAGCAGTGGGTCCACAGAGTGGTGGAAGAAATGCATTCGTGTTGTGAGACAAGTTTTTTTTTTTTTTTCCTCTCCCTACGTTTCCTGGGCCAGAGCTAATTCAGGCGGCCTGGCCTCAGGGGGCTGTCCTGCTTCCCATCCCCCTCTCCCCAAATCTGGGGGAAACGAAGGTTAAAACCTAATCGAAAGGGAGCAAATCTGCAGCACGGCCTTGCAGGTGAGCAGCAACAGAGCCAAGCCCCCTGGAGGCGTGCTCCCCCCCCAGCACGTCGGGAGCTCTTTGGCCTCCCCTGGGGAGGGGCAGGGGCTGGGTGTCCCCTGCCATGGGGCTCCCTGGTGCCAGGGCTGGCAGTCCGGGAAGGCGGGGTGGGAGCCAGCAGCCGTCCTTCCCTTTTAAAGCAATTAGCGGCGCTGGGAGCTGGCTGCAGCCCGGCCCGGGCTCGGTGCCAGCAGCCCCAGGCCCGGAAGCGGGGGCGCGGGCTGGGGGCTGGGGACAGGGACGGGCTTGTCTCCCTCGCTGGGCCAGGGGCACAAAGGCTTCGTCCCCCGCTTGTGACTGGGGGGGGAGGGGGAAGGGAACCTCCCTCTGGGGCTGTCGGGCTTGGAGAGGGTAGGGAAGAGCGGCTGGAGCCCTGGGGGAAGCGGGGTGGGAATGGCTGCTGCTCCCTGCACCAGGCCCTGTGTCAGAGCCACCAGCACCCCTTGTGAGAGGAGAAACCGAGGCAGGGCACAGCTCTGTGTGCAGCCCCGTCTGTGGGGCCAGGGAGGGTGCAGGACTCCTGAGGGCCAGAGGTGAGGTGGGGGACATGAGCTGGGGTCTGCTCCCACAGGGCAGCCCAGACCCTCATGCTTGTAGTACCAGGTGAGGCTGCCTCAGGTTCGGAGATGCGGTCTGGCAGCAGCTCGGCCCCTTCCTCTGGCAGCCACCCCCAGCCCCGCGACAGCCAGACCTCACATCCCCAGCAAGCTCCCGGCCGAGCCTCGCCAGCCAGCAGAGCCACCACTGCGTCTATCAGCATCGCGTGCCTCAGCTGCTGCCTGCCCACGGCTGCCCTCATGAGTAACATTTTTCCCTGGAAAAAAAAAAAAAAAAAAAAAAAAATCCTACCCTAGGATCTAATCTCTCCCACTCCAAGCTTATTTCTCTGATCTCCGCAGCTCCTCCAGCTTTCATCTTCCCCGACGAGATAGCTGCGTCCCGAGAAGCAGCCAGCAGGACACGGCCCCGTTCCCACAAGAAAAACACCAGGCCTGCACGGGGATGGAGAGGCACAGCGCCACTGACCCGTCCCGTCCCCCCCCCCCCCCGAGCACCCGTGCAGCCCTCGGCTCCGACAGCCACGGCGGGGCCCTGGCAGAACAAGGCACGCTGTGTTCCCACGGGGCCAGCCCGGCGCGGCCGCCACCGCCACAGAGCCTGTGAAAGGCGGCTCTGTCTGCTGCCAGCGGGCTGCTTCCAGGGACCCCCTCAGAGCAGCCCCCGGGCAGCGGGGCCACGAGGAGCAGGTGCAGCTGGGGGGCTGGGGGAGCCCTGGCTGGTGCTGGTGGTGCTGGGGGCCCCCTTTGCTGCAGGCAGGGGGTCCCAGCCCGCCGCTCCCAACCCTCTCCTTCCCCTGCCCTGCCCTGCAGAGGCGTGCCAAAGCCCCACGCGCTGCAGAGGCCCTGCCCTTGGGTGAGCATCGGTCCCACCCCACACCCGCTGAACACCTCGCCCCTTTGACTCCTGCCCCCCGTCCATTCCCCCCCCCATCCTGCAGCCCCCACGCCCCATCCCCGCAGGAAGGACAGCAGCATGGCTCTCCTCGCACCCGACCCTTTTAATACAAGTACAAGGCACCCCTGCCCGCGGGGCCAGGGGAGGCTGGCACCCCAGGAAGGGGACCACACGCCCCGAGGGCTTTGTCCTGCAGCAGCAGTGACCTGGGCTGACATCGGAAGCAGAAGGAAGGGACCAAGCTGAGCCAAGGGGGTTGCAGAGGCAGCACCCCACTCCTCATGCCAGCCAAAGACCCTACGGGAAGGGAGCCCGGCCTGTCACCTGCCTTCCGTGTTGGGTTTCCCGAGCTCCTTGCTATCTTTAGGCACTGCATCCCCCACCAGCCTGTGGAAGGAAGCGTGGCCGTGCTCAGCCCTCCCTTCCCCTCACTGCCAGGCAAGCAAGGGACCAGCCAGGCCACAGGTCCCAGCAGCTCCATGTCCACTTGCTGCTGAGACCTGCCTGGGTGGGGACTGGGGACAGTGCATCACATTCCCACCTCTCCTGCCACTCACACAGGCACTGCCCACAACTCAGCAGCTGAACGCACGCTGGAGAATGCGGGCCTGCTGGGGCAGAGGCACAGGGTGATGGGGGACACACTCCTCTGTAGCAGCCTGAGCTGCTGGCAAGGGGGGATGTTGTGAGAGAGGGGGGCACCCCACCAGCCTGCGGGACCTGGCTTCCGTCCAGCCCTGCTGCCCCCGGCTCCTCACAAACATCCTTCAAGCCCCAGACCAGTTGTGGAACCAGGTTGCACAGACAACGAACGGGGGGCTCAGGGACACCCCTCACCCTAGGCTGGGGCAGGTGGGGATCCCCCTTCTGGGGCTGGGGACACCAAGCAGCGGCAGTGCACAGGGGCTAGGGGGGAGTGGGACGAACCTCTGGGCATAAATAGGCTGCTGGGGAGGGGCAGGGCAGGCTCGTCATTAGCACCATGGTGGCAGAGGGTGGGGAAAGATGGGGTCAGACCCACTCCTGCAGGGAGCGCTTGCAGTACAAGAGCATTCGGGGCGTGCCCTTCCTCTGCATCTGCACGATGACATAGATGAGGCCGAGGATGCAGAGCAGCAGCACCAGCAGCACCAGCACCATCACGACGCTCATGGTGCGTGTGTACTCGTCAATCTGCACCACCACGTCCACGTCACCGCCCTGCTTGCGACCGCCCTCGCTGTAATCCTCCTCATCCTCCTCTTCCTCCTCCTCATCCTCCTCGCCTTCAGACCGCCCACCAGGGTTCTCATCCCCATCAGGGTTGAAGGGAGGCTGGTCGACGTCAGGCCACCGGGGGTTGGGGTCTGGGACCAGCTCCACATGGCAGCCCATGAAGTCCCGCAGGATGGATTTGGGATAGCCTGGCTCCGTTTTGAGTCGCTCATTGTCGAACTTCCAGTACTTTGTGCCTCTGTAGAAGTACGTTGAAGCTGGGGGAAGACAAAGAGATGGAGGTGAGGGGTGAGAGGCTGTAGTCCCCTGCCAGGCACAGCACACAGCTGACCTGCAGATTGCAGTGTTTGCTTCAGGATCTGCAAAACAGGGGAAACAGGACTCCATGCACTTTGGAAAGACTAGCTGGGCAGCTCCTGGGCTCCCTCCCAGCTCCCATGTGATGGAGAAGAGCAGAAAGAACAGAGAAAGGTGGCCTCTGTTTCCATCTGATCTCTGCAGCACTCTGCTCTGCACACACGGCCATGCTCTCTGCCCACCTGCTGTTGGAGGGGCACGTAGCTGCCGAGAGAGGAGACTGCAACCCCCCTTACCTCCCTCTTCTCTACTTACAGGCATCGGAGCTGAGGAAGGCACCCTTGGGTGAGGGAGGGATGCCCACCCAGACAGAGATGGGCTTGGGGTACCCGGGGTCCACCGAGCGCGTGTCCTCGTTGAAGCGCCAGTATCTGTGGGAGGCAGAGGGACCTGGTGAGCTGGCGGGGGTATGGACACAGTGCCCCCATCCCACAGCTGCAGACAGCACAGGCGTCTCTGCTGATGAGCTGTGGTGGCCCCACTGTTTCCCCCATCAGCTCAATATACCCCGTGTAGGAAGGCATTTGCCAACAGCCCACCGTCCCACCTCCACCCAGCCCACACCATCCCCACTCCAGACAGGAGAACGGAGGCACGGGACAGGGGACAGCACGGAGGGTGACCCTGGAGCCCTGGCGAGGGCAGCACGTACCTGTCCCCACGGAAGAAGAAGGTGTGCCCCGTGGGCTCCCACCAGACCGCAGTGTCAATCCTGTCGTAGGGGATGCCCTGCCCATAGGTGGCCAGCGGCTGTGGGTACCCAGCCTCCAGATTGGCTTCTCGGAAGAGCCAGTACCGGTCACCTGGGCGGGAAGGAAACGGAGAAGGCAGATGAGCCCGAAACCCAGCTGGTGCAGCGTGCATGCATGCATCCGGGTAGGGAGGGGGTGCGATGCCCATGGCCACCCCAGCCCTTGGCCAGAAGCCTTAGGGACCAGACAGCAGCCCTAGACAGCAGCTCTTTACACCTGCAAAGCCAGGCAGACTGCACTGGTGCTTTGGGAGGGCATCAGGACAGCTGGGAGCACACCAGGCCACGATGTGGCAGCACGCTCCACCCCAGCCCTCCCACCCAGCTCCAGCTGCGCTGCTCACCTTTGAAGAAGACAAATCTCCCGTCGTGCCTCTCATAGGCAGCGTCGATGTCCCCAGGCAGGCCCCGCCAGAAGTGCCCGATGGGCATGGGATAGTTGTCCAGCACCCGGTTGTGCCGCACCCTCCAGAACCATCGGCCCTGTTGGGAAGCAGGGTGTCAGCAGGGCACACAGAGCGCACGGGGACAGAGTTCTGTGCTCAGGCAGAGGGGCCAGGGCACCCAAATCCACCGTCTCATTAGGGCCTTCCACCTGAGAACTCCAGAGCAGAGGCACGGAAGGGCAGGAAGGGGTCCTGGAAGGTACCTTAAACACAAACATCTCCCCCCGCAGCACTGCCACCGTGTCAAAGTTCCCATCGCAGATGTCGGGGCCGTACTGGTCAGGTCGCTCTGGGCTGCCAGGTTTGGGGGGCCGCTCTGGTTTCCCTGGCGGGCGTGGCCTGGGGGGTCTCTGGTCTGGCCTGCCGGGTCTTCGGGGCGTCACAGTGGGCAAGGGCTTGGTGGGCTGAGGGTGCCCATCTGCGGTACCTGGGCAGAGGAGGAGAGAACAGATGGAGTGCTTGCAAACCAACAACATCAGAGCCTCCCTCCCCCGGCTCCCAGGCCAGGCACAGTTCCAAGTCCCCACACCCAGCTTCCAGCTGGTGGAGCACCCATGTCCCGCTGCCCAGCCCACGTCCCAGCGCAGCTGGCTCCCTCACCGTACAGCTGTTGGATGCCCTTGAGGTCATCCTCAGGCAGCTGGAAGTTCTCTGTGTCCATCCACTGGTAGAAGGGGGCCATGATAGCACTGGGGTTGCTGGAATGTTCCAGGCCCAGCGAGTGCCCCAGCTCGTGCACGGCCACCAGGAAAAGGTTGTTCCCTGCAGGGAAAGGCACTGTCAGCAAGGCAGCAGGGCACCTGGCACGGGGCAGCTTCCTGGCCCCAGCACTCTGCACCCTGTGCCAGGGACGCTCTGCGATGGAACCAGAGCGATCTGCGTCACCCCCAGAGGAGATGTTCTGTCTGCCCCGCAGGCCCTGCCAGGCACACATCACCCAGGTGCCGGGGCACAGCCAAACCCTGCCTTCTCCAAGCACCTTGCCACCCCAGCCCTCTGCATCGGCTCACCAGACACATCCGTGTTCTCCAGCGTCCAGGGCTCATCTGAGTCGAAGTGCGTGTCCCCACCCATCCCCGGGCCGGGGAAATAGGCATGAGCCAAAAATCCCCCGACACCATCAAAAGGGGAGCTGTCCCCGTGGAAACCAGAGGCAAAAAGCACCATGATGTCTGCCTCCTTCTTCCGCTTCTGACGAATGTCCTCATACGGCACCTCCTGGAAGACGAGCGGCGTGGCCTGCTCCCACACCCGGAAGGCTTGGCGGATGGCCTCATACGAGTGGTACCGGCCCAGCTTCTCCGTGTAGTTCTGGATGCTGGGGGCACAGAGCAGGGCCTCAGTCAGGATGGCCCAGGGCAGCGCTCCCCCACTGCAACCCTGCTGCAGCTTTGGCCCAAAGGGTCCGCGGCCGGGCTGTGAGCAAACCCTAAGCCAGAAGCTGCTGCCACGTGCTGACTGCTGGGTACCTGAACGTGAGATGGCTCTGGCTCCAGCGCCGCCCCGTGAGCGCATACCTCTTCCGCCGCATGTTGGACTTCATCTGGACCCCAAACTGGTCTGGGACCCCACAGCGGGGACGCTTCATCCACCTGCCAGGAGGGCATCAAGTGAGGGCTCAGAGCACCACCCGGGGAAAAGCACCCTGAGAAGTCACGGCCACCACAGCCAGCGAGGGAAGCTGCAGGTGTGGAAGGGAGACATGGGTCCCACGGGAGACAGCACCCACGCTTCTGGGTGCGTATGCAGGCAGGGCTCAGGGGGCCGGCAAGCTGAGCTTTCCATAGCCTGCAGGGGCTCAGAGCCAACAGAAGATGACAGCGGTGGCGTGAGCACAAAAAGCAGATCAGCCATCTCCATCGCTCTGGGAAAGGGAACTTGTGGTCAGCCAGAGGCTGATCCCCGCTAAAGGCACTCAGAAAGAGGTGGGCCAGAAAGTCAAGCTCCCTTCTGCAAGAGCAAGAGAGCAGCTCATGGAGAAACTCACATTTTGGTCTCCTCATCCAGGACACCAGTGACGGTGATCCCGTAGAACTTCTGCATCTCCGAGAGGGCTGAGGAGAAGATCTGAGCAGAGCGCATGGTGGACATCTGCCTGCTCGACTGGGGCAGGTAGCCATACAGCCGCAGCCATGCCTGTGAGAGGAAAACAAGGATCAGGCTGACAGGCAGGGATGAGGAAGCCTTCCTTTCATTACTGTCGGCCCCAAGTGGAGCTGCCCCAGAACAAAAAGCTCCTTGAGGTGCCAGCCATGCGCACACCCAATGGGCCTGGACCACCGGTCCCTGGAGCACCACAGCTGCAGCTCTGCTGTCCCCATCTGCTGCCACCTCCACGTGTGCTGGCCTCACCGGGGCAGCCTCTCCCGGTCTCTGAAGGAGCACGCCTGCGCTCGGGGACGCTCTGGGGGGAGCACTCCACCCGGGCAGGATGGGAGGCTGGCAGAGAGCACAGGGCAGGGTGTGAAGGGGCAGATCCGAGGGGCTGCCGGCCCTGCCTGCTGCAGCACAAGGGGCACCGGGGACTCGCACGCAGCCACGGCACTCTCCAGGTAGCTCCCCAAGGCCAAGAGGGGCCAAATCACAGCAAGAGGCGTGCTCCCGATGTGGGTCCCTGACCCCAAGCCCCACACCATCACTTCTGGGCTGCAGCCCAGGTGCCGCAGGGACAAGCAGAGAGCGAGCCAGGAGAGAGCAGCAGGGAAATGGTGCAGCTGGGCCCAGCCCTCGCCTGAGGCTGGGCAGGCGCGGGCAGGATCCACGCTCCTACCTCCCTGGGAGCGAGCGCTTTTGTCCCTGCTCTCGGCTTGCGGGGAGAGGCGAGGCCGCTGGTGGGAGCCTGCCCCCCCGGCCTCAGCCCTCAGGAAGCGCCTGGGCTGGCTGCAGAGCTCCACGGGGGGCTCAGCACCCCCACAGCAGCACGAAGACGAGGATTCCGACCGTCCCGGTGTCTGGGGCCGTTCCCGTGCCCCCAGCACCGCTCACCCCCAGCGCAGCGCTGGGGAAGCCGAGGCGCTGAGCTCAGCAGCGTGCCCGCAGCGGCTGCGGGCAGCATCCCTGGTGCCCCGAGCTGCCTCTGCCGCCCCTCGGGGCTCCAGGCGGCGCGGAGCTGCGCCCCCAGCCCGGGGTTACGGCGGTGCCACCTGGTGCCCGCTCATCCCCTGGCCCTGCGGGGCTCCCCGTCCCGCAGCTCTCCCCAGCGGGCACGCGGCGCTCCCCCCTTCTCCCCCGCTCACCTCAGCGTTGACCTCGCCGCCCGTGGCCGCCCCCAGCACCACCACCAGCAGCAGCAGCAGCAGCAGGGCCGGGAGGCTCCCGCCCGCCCCGCAGGGGGCGCCGCCGCCGGCCGCCGCCATCCCGCGCCGCGCCGGGCCGG